>NC_051239.1:2827287-3092616 GCF_015220715.1 Pygocentrus nattereri | reverse complement strand
AATCCGATCACGTTTATTGCCACATCACATTTACGCAGGTGGAACGTGAAACCTTTAGGTGCGTAGCCCCCTTTTAGAATTTAAATACAAAAAAATATAAATATCTAAGAAGAAAAAAGAAATATATATATATATATATATATATATATATATATATACACACACTGACTCTGAATATACGCAGATAAGATAAGATAATCCTTTATTAGTCCCACAGCGGGGAAATTCACACTGTACATAATATACACCAGTACTGCACTGCTCCAGTGCGCCGTTAGTCTGAGGGAGATGATAAATGAGATGCAGGTTCTCAGGGACAGAACACTGATAGAGAGTCTTCCAGACTGTCCAGGATGTGGATAGAAGACGTACATATGTGTGAGTACAGATTCAAATACTGATTCCGAAATGATTCATTTATTGCTCCTGTGGGGACAGATGCTCGGACGCTCTGCTGAAGCTCTGTGTCTAGAGGTCAGGAGGCCTCAGAAGCCGAAGGGCACCATGGCCCACAGGAAAGCCTTCAGTCTGGACTATGGGAGCAGGCAGCAGGGCCGTCCAGCAGAACGCTGTGGTCATTTCTCTCCTGGAGTGAACGTGGATGTGCTGCGGCCAGAAGATTCCTCTGCTTCCTCTTCTGACTCTGGAATGATCTCCCCAGCTCCAGCTTCCAGGTTCCAGGATGGTTCCTTTGTCAACAGGGGAACCGCTTCTTCTAACCTGGATCTGGCAGCTGGAAGCTCGTTCCGCAATGATGCCGGTCGACCTTTGACCCCCAGCAGCTCAGAACAGGAGGTGGAGGTGGAAGAGCTGAGCAGAAGTGCATCAGGGTGCAGCCTGGTACCATCAGGATCCAGTCTGGCAGCATCAGGGTCCAACCTAGCACTTGCAGGGTCCAGCTTGGCACCATCAGGGTCCAGCCTGGCATTGGCATCCCCCACAGGAGAACAGAGGGTCAGCAAGAGAGAGAGGAACCGAGTGAAGAGCATAAGGAGGAGGCAAAGGAGGAGAGAGCGCTGGAGACAGGAGAAATACAGGACAACATTCAGGTCAGAGAAATAACAAAAACTTCCTTAAGCTTTTAAAAATGTTTAAATAAATAAGAAATTTGTACAGGTACAGTAATAACAAGCGTGTCAATGTTACCAGGAACCGTTGTAACAGTACCAGGGTCAGAGATAACAGTAATGGGCACAGCGTAACAGTACCAGGAAGAGCTGTAACGGTACCAGTAACAACTGTACATTACCAAGGACTTTTGTAACAGTACTAGGAACAGCTGTAACAGTACAATGAACAGCTACAGCCAGTACCAGGGCAGTTTATAAACAGTAATGGGTATAGCTGTAGCAGTATAAAGAACAGCTGTAACAGTACAAGGATCAGTTATAAACAGTACCAGGGCAGTTGTAACAGTACCAGGGGCCAGTTATAAAAGTACAAGGGATGGTTGTAACAGTACTAGGAACAGCTGTAACAGTACCAGGAACAGTTGTAACAGTACCAGTGGCAGCTGTAACAGAATGGGTACAGTGGTAACAGTACCAGGAACAGTTGTAACAGTACCAGGGGCAGCTGTAACAGTACCAGGCTGTAACAGTGCTATTAACCTATTCAGACAGAATGTGCAATAACCTTCATAACTTTCTTAACAGTTTGATTGGTATCAACACATTTTTATATTAAGCTGCAGTTTTGTGGAAATAAACTTGAACAATTATGAGTGGAGAGAATCTTTAAACATGCTTTGATGAAATGTCTGCTAAATGATGTGAATTTTAGAAGCTTATTATTTTAAAGCTAATTTTAAAGCAAATTCCCTGACTATTGCAATTTGTTAATCTTAATATCTTTAGAGGACCACAAGGGAAATAGGTCTACAGGCTTTATTGTGTTTTTTAATCCTCTGACATTTTTGTAAAAGCTTGTAAATTGTTTATGAATGCAGTCTCATGTGGATTAATATAATTGTCAAATAAATCTATACATCTATATAAAGTGTAAACAGAGTCAGAAATAGTGGTAACAGTACAGATGGAGTGGTAACAATACCAGGAGCGACTGTAACAGTACTAGGAACAGTGGTAACAGAGCCAGGAGCGACTGTAACAGTACTAGGAACAGTGGTAACAGAGCCAGGAGCGACTGTAACAGTACTAGGAACAGTGGTAACAGAGCCAGGAGCGACTGTAACAGTACTAGGAGCAGTGGTAACAGAGCCAGGAGCGACTGTAACAGTACTAGGAACAGTGGTAACAGAGCCAGGAGCGACTGTAACAGTACTAGGAACAGTGGTAACAGAACCAGGAGCAACTGTAACAGTACTAGGAACAGTGGTAACAGAGCCAGGAGCAACTGTAACAGTACTAGGAACAGTGGTAACAGAACCAGGAGCAACTGTAACAGTACTAGGAACAGTGGTAACAGAGCCAGGAGCGACTGTAACAGTACTAGGAACAGTGGTAACAGAGCCAGGAGCGACTGTAACAGTACTAGGAACCCCTTTAACAGCACCAGTAATGTGGTAACAGTACCAGTGACAAATTTAACAGTACCAGGACAGTTTTAACAATATCCGGAACAGTTGTAACACTCATTTGTATCTATAGAATAAAAACAAAGCATACTTTTTTTTAGTTTTTGAAACTTTTACCAGTTATTCCGTCATCTTTTTGAAATTATTAAGATTAGTGTGTTTTTCAAATAAAACTAATGGACCACAATTTATAACAAATGATTGAATCTTCAAGGTTTATTTGTTGCTCTACTCACTCCAGTGCAGTACAGCATTACTCAGAGAAGAAGGCTTTTGAAGGACATTTCTGATTGTGGGTTTCTGTTCGTCTCTGATCCATACGAACGTTAATCCCAGGAGCTCTGAGGGAGGAAGCACTTCTGTAACACTAAAGTGGTTCAGAAACCAAGATGGATTATGGTTTTCAGTCAATTAGGCCTAATTTTTATTCAGTTAAAGTCTATATTGATCCATTATTGATGCTAAAACACAGTGATGCACAGAACCCGTGGTGTTATACACAAAGACACACCCTCCCAGTAAATAACAGAGTACAGAAACACAATGATAAATTTACAGAGGGAGAAAAAAAACATTCCTAATTTTTAAGGTCTGTGGACTCCGCGTTTCCTCTGAAATGAAGGTTGATAGTGTTGATAGTGAGTCTGTGCTGCAGTAACAGCCTCCACTTTTCTGGGAAGGCTCTATATGTTGAACATTGCTGTGAGGATTTGAGTGAGCACTAGTGAGGTCAGGTAATGATGTTGGATGGTCAGTTCTGGGTCAATAACTCATCCCAAAGGTACTGGATGGAGCTCCATCACTCCAGAGAACACAGCTTCACTGCTCCACAGCCCAGTGCTGGGGGGCTTTACACCCCTCTAGGGCACTGGGCACTGGGCATGGAGACGTCAGGATCATGTGCAGCTGCTCTAGAGCTCCAGTCTGTTGGTCAGTGCTTTCCTATGCACACCTTAAAGTAGCTGAATGGGATCACTGTCTGGGCACTTCTGCATTGTTCAGTTTCTCTGTCTGCTGATTCTGTTCTGAAGTTCCTGTCTGTGAAACTCCTCGATGCCCATTTGCTTCCCTTTTTGTTGCTGTACAAAGATAAACAACTTCACAGCCGAGGGCAAAACGTGCCGTGCTTTCAGTGTGAGTGAATGAAAAGATCTTTTACTCAAAGCTGTGTTGCAGCATTTTTACTGGTCCAATCATCATGAAGTTTTCACACAGTGTAAAATACGCCTGAGCTCAAATTATACAGCAAAAATTGTGAAAATATGGATTTTTTTTTGGGGGGGGGGGGGGGGGGGGGGGTTTAGGACAGTGATGATATGTAAATATATTTATTTTTTTGTAGCCGGAAGGTCAACCACACCACCACCCCCCCACACACCCCCCTTCATTCAATGACAGAACATCATTTTACACTGTGTAGTACATATAGATGATTAAAGTCCTGTTCTTATTCTTATTAATAAAACTAACTCAATTATTAAAATTGTACGTTTGAAGTGTTAGTAACAAAATGTAGTATAATGTTATAAAATACATAAAAAATACTTTATTTTCATATTGTTTTGTCTTTTTGGCTCTCACTGCAAACACTGCGCTTCGACCCCCAAAGACAGGAAGTTTAGGCACCACTGCAGTTACGGTAGTTTTGGTCCTAAACAGATACAGATTCATTCTCAGTAATAAAGGTACTAGACTGTCTCTGGGTCAGTTCCCCTCCGGTCCCTGGGGTGGAACCCTCAAGGCTACATCTCAGCGCCTTCAGTCAGGGAACATAACTGAACCGTAATCCACTGAAATTATCTGTTCTAAGCTGGACTGACTCCACACACCCCGCCTCGCCTCGCCTCCAGGCTTTTACTCTACTGCTCTGTTTTAAAACATTCGGTTATGAAAAGGAACAAATACCAACTTTTCACCTGGAGGAACTGATTTAAGCTCCACAATCAGACCTTAGAACCACTGCTGGAGCTTTCAGGGAACATTTACACTGTTTGTACCTTGATGAAGGAGAAACGTTCCTGAACAGAGCCTTCGTTTCTGACAGTGTAGGAAAAACCCCTTTAACTAATCCCACCAGCAGAGGGCACCCACAGCACCACTGATGCTTCCAGGAGCTGAACAAGTCAGATATTATATTTATAAACACATCCTGTTTTATCACCATCATGATATACAAAGATAGACCATCAGAGCAAGTGGGTACAAGCCCAGTAGAGCCTAATTTACTTTGTGGTACTAATAAACAAAACACCTGCACCAGCTAATTATCCATGTATTAATGTAAAGAAGCCAAACAAAGCTACACTCAGCTCCTCTCCTCTAACAAACAGGCTTGTAGTCCTTCTTAATATGTGGCTAAAATAAATGCAGATAGTTGTGACATCAGTGAGTTGAAGCGACATCCTGCTGCTGCTTCGGGTCCTTCACACCTGCCCTTGTTTGGTCCAGGGATTCGGACTGTTCACCCTGACAGCAAGAGGACCACTGTCGGCCCACTGATGGCGAAGCTGGCGGTCCACTGGCGTTTCGCTCAGCATTTTCCGGTACCAGGCGGCCCACCGGTGGTTCAGCAGCATAGTAGTCAAAATTCCACTGACCGTCACTCAGTTTCCACTCACAGTCCAGTTTACTGATGTCCCTTCCTCCTTTCTTTAGCTGTGCTTTGTAAATTAGTTCAGTAAATCATTTTAATCTCAGCGTCAGCATCTTTCTCATAACATCCTTTTATATCAGGCCTAGTCATGATTTTCTCTCTCAGGAGGTCTATTTTCTAAAATAAAAGTCTGTGTGCAGTTAAAATCTGTCTGGGGAGATTAAAGACAAGTCAAGGCTTGTGTCCAGGACAGTAATCTGGGTGGTCCGAGGGGGGCTGGCAGTGGCAAACAGTCAGTGGGGTGCCGACCTCAGAGCCAGCCATATGGTCGCTATCTGGAAAGTTTGGTCCAAACCAAAGCCAAAAGCACCGCCACGGCCTAAGTAGAAGAAAACGGGACAATCAGGTGATCAGAGTACAGGAAGAAGATGCAGACTAAGACTGAGTTGGAGATGTGAATTTAGTCTGAGCTTAGACTGACAGAGGGTGGAGCTCAGGGAACGGAAGGGAAGGCTTTATCCATTTTATTCAGGAATAATGGTTGTTGGCTGTTCTCAGGCTGTGTCTGTTCCACCTCCTGGGGTGGCAGGGGGTTCCAGTCTTCTGAATGAAGCGGTCACCTGTTGTAAGGCCTCGGTCATCATCGGTCATGTGACTCTCTGAAAACAGTATTAGCCTTGATACGGAGCTTTGTTTAGATTTCGTCTGTGTACTCAGATCACAGCTCGGAGCCTCGGAATCAGACGGACATCACTAGAATATACTGAAGATCCCAGTAAGTCCAGCACACAGATATCCAGCTATGCCTTTTGAACGGTTGTCAATAGCAGTAAGACCGGAAATTAGAGGAAGTGACAGGTCAGGGATGTGAGATTGGTCACCAAAAATTTGGTTTCAGCAAGTCCAGCAGAAATGATTAACGGTGTTTTTTCTGTAGTTTTAAACTCATTTGAGCCACAACGTAAGAGGACGGTTGAGATAATGGCTGTTGTGCGTGGTCCATTCTGATGGCTAGATACTTGAAGCCCCTCCCACCAGGTTAGACTTACACACGTTAGACTTATACACACGTTCTCTGACCGCTGAAACGGTCAGTATGACGTCAGACAACTTTCCGAAGAATCTCTCGGATCCTCAAAGCTCTTCTACGCCTGATTGCTGATGCTGTGGTCTCGCTGTTCTCTCAGAGGTCCTTGTCACTTGTCAATAAGTGGGGTAGCGTTATGGGTCATGAGCGTGATGAGGCCTGGGCAGAGGACCCTTCAGAACCGAGCGGCTAAATCAGGGCTAACAAGAACAAAGGAAAGGCGCTGCATCGCGGCTCCGCTCCAGACACGCCATCACTCACGTGTTATGTAGGTTAAACTTTAAAAAAAAAAAGTTTGCATTACAAAGTTTGATTTGCTCGCTGAGGCTAACCTGCTGAGGGTGAGTCTGAAAACTCTGCTCCTCCCTGTCTGGAGAGGCGAAGTGGGCGAGGTGCCAGACGGGATATTTTCCACTGAACTATCATTTTTAACTTACTCTTCATTGTTGCTGTAGCCTCTGAGAGGCAAGGCAAGGGCAAGGGTATTTATATTCGCTATATTTCCAAAAGTGTTCACTCCCCCATCCAAATCACTGAATTCAGGTGTTCCAGTCACTTCCATGGCCACAGGTGTATAAAGCCGAGCCCCTAGGCCTGCAGACTGCTTCTACAGACATTAGTGAAAGAATGGGTCGCTCTCAGGAGCTCAGTGAATTCCAGCGTGGTACCGTGATCGGACGCCACCTGTGCAGCAAGTCCAGTCGTGAAATTTCCTCACTACTAAATATTCCACAGTCAACTGTCAGTGGGATTATAACAAAGTGGAAGCAATTGGGAACGACATCTCTTCTTAATCTCATTCCTCTCAATCTCGTTCCTCATCTGTTTCATATCTAAACGCTCCGTTATCTTCATCACTACTTTCCAAACCCGCTGCAGCAGCTTCAGCAGCTGGAAACTCTCTGACGCCGTTTCACACGAGTCTCCGATGTGGACTGAATGAAGAATGAAGGGTTTCCGGCGTGACGGTCAGTCCTTAGTGATCTCCTGAGTGTCCATCGGTCAGTTTCACACAGAATGTAGACGGACACACAAATCCAGCAGCTCCACATGGTGAGAGGCAGATGACGTGTATTTCAGCCCCTCTTCATAGGCTCATAACTTCGGATGTGAGTCTCACCGATACAGAGACAGATATAGAAATAGAGGATTTGATATGTGGGTGAGTTTATATAAACCCATAAATTAGACAATAAAATGCAGTTTAGTGTCTGTCTAGTTTCTGAGCAGAAGCAGACTCAGGAACTTGAGAAGGATCCATGTGCAGATTTCTTGGCAAACAGGGCAATCCAAAACTCGATATCAAACAGGTCATACCAGAGAAGTCAGTCCAAAAAGCCAGACAGACAGAGCAACAAGTAGAGATCAGGCAGAGCTTCAAAACACCAGCAAGACAGACCAAACAAATGCTGAGCAGAACTGGAATACTTGATTTGGGAACAGGGCTAGTACTCGGGAGAGTGAGACCTCTGGTGGCCAAACATTGAATTGCTAACCAAGAGCTGTTCTAAAGCTGTTTTAAAGCTGTTCTAAAGCTGTTTTAATGCTGCTTAGAAGTTGTTTAGAAGCTGTTTTAATGTTGCTTAGAAGCTGTTCTAAAGCTGTTCTAAAGCTGTTTGAAAGCTGTTCTAAAGCTGTTCTAAAGTTGTACTAAAGCTGTACTGAAGCTGTTTTAAAGCTGCTTAGAAGCTGTACTAAAGCTGTTTTAAAGCTGTACTAAAGCTGTACTAAAGCTATTCTAAAGCTGTTCTAAAGCTGTTTTAAAGCTGTTTTAAAGCTGTTTTAAAGCTGTTCTAACGCTGTTCTAAAGCTGTACTAAAGCTGTTTGAAAGCTGTTCTAAAGCTGTTTGAAAGCTGTTCTAGAGCTGTTTTAAAGCTGTTCTGAAGCTGTTTTAAAGCTGACTAGAAGCTTTTAAAAGCTGTTCTAAAGCTATTTTAAAGCTGTTCCAGAGCAGTTTTAAAGCTGTTCTAGAGCTGTTCTGAAGCTGTTCTAAGGCTGTGTTGGTGCTGGCTGCTGTCTGTGAGCAACACAGGGAGGTTTGTGTGTATCTAGTGATGATGATGATGACTCAGCGGCGCTCCCTGCAGGATGCTGGAGATGTGAGGGTGGTAATTACACAGGGACCCTCGGAGCCCCCCGGGGCCACAGCAACACCTCAGCACTAAACACTTCTCACAAACCTCAGATGCAGTCCTCCAAGTTCTTCAGTTCTAGAGTTCATTACTTAACCCTGTCCTGCACAGTAAACTGAGTCAATCTCTCTCTCTCTCTCTCTCTCTCTCTCTCTCTCTCTGTCTGTCTGTCTGTCTCTCTCTCTCTCTCTCTCTCTCTCTCTCTCTCTCTCTGTCTCTCTGTCTGTCTGTCTCTCTCTCTCTCTCTCTCTCTCTGTCTGTCTGTCTCTCTCTCTCTCTATCTCTCTCTCTCTCTCTGTCTCTCTCTCTCTGTCTGTCTGTCTCTCTCTCTCTCTGTCTCTCTCTCTCTCTGTCTCTCTCTCTGTCTGTCTGTCTCTCTCTCCCTCTGTCTCTCTCTCTGTCTCTCTCTCTCTCTCTCTCTCTCTCTCTCTGTATCTCTCCCCCTTCTTTCTTTCTCTGTCTGTAGAGCTCCACAGGTAACCCCTCCAGCAGCAGTGATGATGATGACGATGATGAAGAGCGCTCTGGTAGGGAGTGTGAGGGCTGTATTTGCGCTGTGTGTCTGGACGTGTATTTCTGCCCCTACATGTGTCACCCCTGCAATCACGTCTTCTGTGAGCCGTGCCTGCGGACCCTCGCCAAGAACTGCCCCACCAACACCCCCTGCCCACTGTGCAGGACCACCATCACTCACGTCTTCTTCCAGAAAGGTCCGAAACACCTTTCACACTTATTCACGCTCACTTCTTACATCACACAGGGGGCGGGAACATACTAATAAAAACACAAAACATGAGCTGATTCATAAATATTCATATGGAGCAGTGGCCTATAAAGCCATAAAACCATAGTTATGCCACAGCCATTTCCATGGTTACGCCACAGCCATTTCCATGGTTACACTACAGCTATTACCTTAGTTATGCTACAACTATTTCTGTAGTTATGCTACAACTATTTCTGTAGTTATGCTACAACTATTTCTATAGTTATGCTACAACTATTTCTATAGTTATGCTACAACTATTTCTGTAGTTATGCTACAACTATTTCTGTAGTTATGCTACAACTATTTCTATAGTTATGCTACAACTATTTCTGTAGTTATGCTACAACTATTTCTATAGTTATGCTACAACTATTTCTATAGTTATGCTACAACTATTTCTGTAGTTATGCTACAACTATTTCTGTAGTTATACTACAACTATTTCTGTAGTTATACTACAACTATTTCTGTAGTTATGCTACAATTATTTCTATAGTTATGCTACAACTATTTCTATAGTTATGCTACAACTATTTCTGTAGTTATGCTACAACTATTTCTGTAGTTATGCTACAACTATTTCTATAGTTATGCTACAACTATTTCTGTAGTTATGCTACAACTATTTCTGTAGTTATGCTACAACTATTTCTATAGTTATGCTACAACTATTTCTGTAGTTATGCTACAACTATTTCTGTAGTTATGCTACAACTATTTCTGTAGTTATGCTACAACTATTTCTGTAGTTATGCTACAACTATTTCTATAGTTATGCTACAACTATTTCTATAGTTATGCTACAACTATTTCTGTAGTTATGCTACAACTATTTCTATAGTTATGCTACAACTATTTCTGTAGTTATGCTACAACTATTTCTGTAGTTATGCTACAACTATTTCTGTAGTTATGCTACAACTATTTCTGTAGTTATGCTACAACTATTTCTATAGTTATGCTACAACTATTTCTGTAGTTATGCTACAACTATTTCTATAGTTATGCTACAACTATTTCTATAGTTATGCTACAACTATTTCTGTAGTTATGCTACAACTATTTCTGTAGTTATGCTACAACTATTTCTGTAGTTATGCTACAAGTATTTCTGTAGTTATGCTACAACTATTTCTGTAGTTATACTACAACTATTTCTATAGTTATGCTACAACTATTTCTATAGTTATGCTACAACTATTTCTGTAGTTATGCTACAACTATTTCTATAGTTATGCTACAACTATTTCTATAGTTATGCTACAACTATTTCTGTAGTTATGCTACAACTATTTCTGTAGTTATGCTACAACTATTTCTGTAGTTATGCTACAAGTATTTCTGTAGTTATGCTACAACTATTTCTGTAGTTATACTACAACTATTTCTATAGTTATGCTACAACTATTTCTATAGTTATGCTACAACTATTTCTGTAGTTATGCTACAACTATTTCTATAGTTATGCTACAACTATTTCTATAGTTATGCTACAACTATTTCTGTAGTTATGCTACAACTATTTCTGTAGTTATGCTACAACTATTTCTGTAGTTATACTACAACTATTTCTATAGTTATACTACAACTATTTCTATAGTTATGCTACAACTATTTCTATAGTTATGCTACAACTATTTCTATAGTTATACTACAACTATTTCTGTAGTTATGCTACAACTATTTCTATAGTTATGCTACAACTATTTCTGTAGTTATGCTACAACTATTTCTGTAGTTATGCTACAACTATTTCTATAGTTATGCTACAACTATTTCTATAGTTATGCTACAACTATTTCTATAGTTATGCTACAACTATTTCTATAGTTATGCTACAACTATTTCTGTAGTTATGCTACAACTATTTCTATAGTTATGCTACAACTATTTCTATAGTTATGCTACAACTATTTCTATAGTTATACTACAACTATTTCTGTAGTTATGCTACAACTATTTCCATGGTTATGCTACAACCATTGAGATTTCCAGTTGGTTTACATTTTTCAGAACTGTGGATGATATAGAGAGAAAGTCTGGAAATCGTGTATTTACCATCAGTAATTTTACCGTTTGACATGTTAGCAGAGAACCAGTGTAAAGCGCAGCTTGATGCTCACACTGACGGTGAATCACACTGTACTGATGGACCTGCAGCGGTTCTTCCCTCTGATAACATCTGAGGAGATGTTTAAGCTTCTTATGTTGACTTCTGACCAAGGTCATGCATCTAGCATCCTGAAGACCAGAGACCAGAGTTCAGAGTTATTGATGATAATAATAATAATAATAAAAATAATAATAATAATATACTCGTGTTAGAGCATCTTTCATACCATTAAAATGCTCTGTCAGGTGTGAAAGTCCATCCACAGCGATGTGATCAGTATTTTCATTTTTTTTCATTATTTTAAGTTTTTTCTGTATTTTCAGTTTTTTCTATATTTTCAGTATTTTCAGTTTTTTCAGTATTTTCATTATTTTAAGTTTTTTCTGTATTTTCAGTATTTTCATTATTTTAAGTTTTTCTGTATTTTCAGTATTTTCAGTTTTTTCTGTATTTTCATTATTTTAAGTTTTTTCAGTATTCTCAGTATTTTCATTATTTTAAGTTTTTTCTGTATTTTCATTATTTTCTGTTTTTTCAGTATTTTCAGTTTTTTCTGTTTTTTCAGTATTTTCAGTTTTTTCAGTATTTTCATTATTTTAAGTTTTTTCTGTATTTTCTGTATTTTCAGTATTTTCTCAGGTCTGTAATCAGATATTTTAGTATACATTTTTTAAAATGTAATTCTGTTTTCTCTGCAGAGCTGAACCAAACCGCCCGCACATTCTTCCCGAAGGAATATCTGTCCCGGAAGCAGAACTTCCAGAAGGCCAGCTGTGCTAAATGGCCGCTGCCCAGCTGCAGGAAGCTCTTCCGCATTTTTGGAGGTAAAACTAAACTTTTAGTCTAGTAAAAAATTTAACTCAACCAGTTTTACTCTGAACGTGGATCAGCCGAGTCGGGCTTGGCTTCGGAAGTTTGGAGCTACTGTAGCTAGCAAGCAGTAGATGATGTCTTATGGCCCACCAATTAGCAGGATGCTAACGGCATGGCTAAACCATCAGACGCTCGCCTCAACCCTTTCGATGTCCTGAGATGCTGCTTTAGCTCCGGTCAAAGCGTCTGAATCTACAGGGCAACGTGCCGTCTGTGGTGTTGGTGCTGTTTTCCTATAATACCCAGCATGCACTATGCAAAATAGTGTATTCGTGACAACAGGGAATTCAGAATTTCACATCTTGGAATTTCCTACTTCCCACCTAAAAGTGTTGATTGAACTTTCCGCTGTCTGATGATGAGAAAAACATGGTTGGATTAAAGAGCTGTAGGTTGGCGTTTTATGGATCTCGGCTGCGCTAATCATCATATAGAGCTGAGAAAGGACACAGAAGCTCTCGGCTTTGTCGAAAAACTTGCACAGAACAGCCAGACTTCCCAGTTTTCCCAGTTTCCCCCCTTGAGTTTACCAACAAAATACACAAATAGCCTGACATGCAGAGACAGACCCACACAAGCCTGTTTAAAATGCTGACGCATTAAATTGACCTCAGGTGTCAGACGCTCAGAGAAGTCTGAGCTCCTGATAAGCTCCAACTTTCCAAGTGGGAATTATGGGTTTAAGGGACTGCCCACTTCACATTTACAGCAATACACTATAGGCTAATATTTGAGCCCCCCAATGAAAAACCACATTAACTCTTCCACATTTTGTGGGATTACCGGTTATTTTATTCATGTTTCAGTGACCGCTTTATTTTACACACAGAGCTTTTAGAAAATCTGTGGCGTGTACGGCTTCACTGCAGGAGCTCGGCCAGAGGGTCCATCTTAATTCACGGTTTATCACAGATTATATGGTTATTTATGGACTCCAGAGATGATTTGAGGGCAGATCTCTAGCTGACCAGGCTGAGGGATTGGTGTGATCTGACTGATCCTCGTTCCCCAGCTAACCACAGACATGCGCTTCAAACCCCCCAAATCCACACCGTCAGCTGTGCACTCTTAAAAAGGTTCCTTTTCAAGGGTTCTTTAGTAAAAGTAATGCTAGAACAATGAGTTCTATATAGAACCACTTGCATGCATTTAGATAATCCACTTAGATTGACAGATTTGTGGTATACGGTTCTACACAGGAAGGTTTTGAAAATGGTACTGTTTAATCCCAAATAGGGTTCTTCAGTTGCTGGAAGCTTGGCATCGTAACAACAGTGAAACCCTTCTTGGTTGCAAGAAGGTTCTGTGTATAACCATGCACAGCATGTTTTACCACCATTTGAACATATATGTTATATAGAAGAACAGAATCTTTACCAAAGAACCCTTGGAGAACCATCGTTTTTTAAGACTGTCGTTTTTCCCACCCTCAAGCTTCATCGTCAGAGGGTGGTTTTAGACCTCGCTGCAGAACCGAGTCGGCACGTTTACAGCAGGTGGTGGAACGCGCCATCTGGGCCGCAGTGTCCCGTTCGCAGCCCGGCGGTTTGGGGCGAGTGGTGGATCATTAAGGCGTGTGGTCAGCACCGTGCTAATTGGTGGGGTATGAGCTTCCATTACCTATTAGCTTCATAGGCCTCAGAGCTCCGGCGCTGAAACCAAAGACACGAACTTCAGCCCGCGTCTCGGATACCTGTGCGTTCCAGGTTTTCCGAGACAGAGCAGTCCGATCGCTCGGCGCCAGTTCCCTCACGGCGGGTACCGGCTGGACGCGCTGGACTTCGAGGACGACTCTCGCGGCTGGAGGTTCGACATGGACATGGTGATCATCTACATCTACTCCGTCAACTGGGTCATCGGCTTCATCGTCTTCATCTTCCTCTGCTACTGCTTCTTCCCCTCACTGTGAGGAGAAGGAGAGAGACGGAGAGGCGCGGACAGACGGGGAGCTCGGGACACTCGTCCAAAAATTCTACAGAACGTCTATTCTTGGAGCTCCTTTCCAGAGGGACACGTGATCCGGAGCAGCTCCAGACCTGCTGCACACTGACTGATTATGTATGTCCATCGGCAGTGAGGAGCTCTGAGCTCGGTCTGGATTGGTTGCTGTAGGAACTAAAATCATACAGTAATATTTACGCCACAGATTACAGGAAGAGCATATTGGGAAAAGCTCATTTACACAGCCAGGTCCTTCACTTAAAACCGTCATGTGCACAGGTTCTTGCAAACAGAGGCGTAGCTAGAACTCCGAGACGGGAAATTGTGTTGGTGCGGCACACTGCTGGGAAAAATACATTACCGTATTAAAAAGTTATATTTAATGAGGCATTTAACCCAAACAGTCACGACATCTGTCCATCATGTACACCATGAACGCTCTTCATACAGACGTCGTAGGAGTTGATCTCAGCTGCGGTCAGAACGCTCAGCACTGTGTAAGGGAACCCACAGCACCTGTAGAACCTGATTAATGATCAAGATTTTTGATGTTGACTTCTCGAACCATTGAATACAGAGCAGCTCAGAGCAGCTGTGAGTAAATCAGCCAATCACAGCACGATATGCTAATTATCAAACGCAGCATCATCAGACTCCCGTTTCTGACTGGTGGCTTTTCACCACGGAGCGGATTAATGATGACTGACCGTCTCACTTTCCATAACCGGGGTGTCCAGAATGCCGGCCATGGTTCATTCCAGGGTGGCACTGCCCCCCTCGGCTACCCCTCAGCTCCGCCTCTGCCTGCAAAGCACTGTGGTTAATGTTCTGCTGATGTTCCTCTCCAGAACTGAGATGCGTACAGAGCGTCCAGCGACTGACCGAACCTCCTGTCTAAACCTTTTAAAGTCAATAAAATGGCATTAATTTATAAAACTGTACATTTTATTTACGATGTTTATTAATGCTCATTTCATATCTGTACCCAGACTGCCTTGCACACTTAACATGTTCCTCAAGGGTTCTTTAGTGGAGGCCTTGGTTCTTTTTAGGAATGGTTCTTCAGATTGAAGGACAGTGGGTTCTACATATCGCTTTTTCAAACAAGTGCCCCGTGCCAAGAAGTGTATGCATGCAAATAGTTCCAAATAGGGCTCATGGTTCTAAGAGTGTTGGGTAGCTCTGGACTCTCCAGTCCATGGAGAACCTGATGCACCCCCTACATGGGGTCAGTGATCTGCAGCAGGTCCTGTGAGGGGCAGTAGCCCAGCAGGTGGACATGGTCTGACCGCAAAGTTCCTGCAGGAGAACAAACTTAACAGAACGGAACAGGGAGAGAACCCATGCTGCTCTTATTATAATGAGAAAAGCGTTGAGCTGGTGGCGCAGATGGTGCTGACCTGTGGTCAGGAAGGACAGGTCAGCCTGCGTGGCCTCCAGCGTGGGATGGTAATTAGATTCCCCAGCCTGCACTGTGTCCTGCGCGCCGCAGCAGAACGTCCCTTCAGAATCTCCAACTTCAGCTGCTGAGAGAGAAAGACAAGCAGACTTTCTTCAGTAACTTCTGGCTGTGTTTACATGCAAAGTCTTTCACCAGTCAGATTAAATCCCTTCAGATTAAAGATTATATATATATATATATATATATATATATAGTTCCAGGTCTGGAAAGAGATGGCATGCCCCCTCTGGATGAGGGGAGAGCTCCTCCCACAGGTGGAGGCATTTAAGTATCTCAGGTCTTGATGACGAGTGATGGGAAGAGGGATGGTGAGATCTCTGATAATCTCTGATAATCTCTGATAATCATCCATTTTCCCCAGTAACACGGTCACCATGTCAACGCTGTGGGGCTTCATGCCATTGTTGGCCGTTTACCTCCATCAGGTGCAGAATTACGATGTTTTCAGTGACACATGTAAACGCAGCAATCCTGAGTTTTTCCCACCGGGAACGTAATCAGACCCAGGCGCTAACGCTGCCGCTGTAATTCTACATGACAGGTTATTTACAGGATTACCCACCTCGACCAAACGGACAGAACCGGAGTCTGAATGGGCTCAATCGGACCAGCCAACTCCAACTGAGGCGTATATACGGACATATCGACCACCTTCCTACATACCTGACTCGACTCTACTCTTCAGAGGCAGGGTTAGACTGTAGATCTTCAGAGCCAGGATCAGCCCTGATATAGTCAAATTAAAAGAGGCCCAATTCTGTTTGGCAGTGCTGCTCACTATTAGTACCTAGAACTAATAAAGCTCCATCGGGGGCGGAGCTTCTCATACAAAGCCCCCCAGCTCTGGAATAACCTTTCTGTTAATGTTCGGGACTCAGACTCAGCCTCAGTCTTTAAGTCGAGGCTAAAACCCACTTGTTTAGTTGGTAATTAGTGTTTCCTGTTAGATAAAAGGTGCAGATCTGGGATTCATGGTCGTAGAGTATGACGGTAAACTGGGAGTGCTGGTGCCGTCGTGCCGCTGCCTCACTCACTCACTCGGGTTTGTTGACGGTGGAGTCGGAGGGGTGCTAACGTCTCAGGGAGCCTCATGACTCTGTTTCCTTTCTGGTTTCTCCCTCTTAGTGAGGCTGTAGAAGCTCCGCCTGCTGGAGTCTCTGCTGCTCTGTTAACCCTGTAATCTGTGGTCCGTCACTCTTTACAGAGCTGACTCTGTTTCCCTTCTCTGCCGAGTCAATCAGCTGCCCATCCTGACCATCCTGAGCGTCTGATACTGGTCTTCTTCTGCCTGATCAGAAGAACCGGCTTGACCACCAGGGAGCTTCATGCTGTTGAACGCTGTGCAGTTCTGGTCTGTTCAGAGTTGCGTTGCTTAATTTAGACAATATTGGGGTAAATTTCTACTTAATTTAGTCATTTTAACCCATGTGTGGGGTTCAGAGCTGCGGGACTCATTGTCAGTGTTTACCAAAAGTGTGTATGTGTGTGTTTATATATATATATATGTGAGTGTGTGTGTGTCAGTGTGTGTTTATGTGTGTGTGTGTGTGTGTGTGTGTGTGTGTGTGTGTGTGTCAGTCAGTGTGTGTTTATATGTGAGTCTGTGTGTGTGTGTGTGTGTGTGTATATATATATATATATGTGTGTGTGTGTGTGTTTACATGCATTGTATTGATTTATAAACAGTAATGCGGGGAGCGACCACTGGGGGACCACAGAGGAACACCCCCCCGGCAGCACTCGGGGTTTCGGGCCCTAAACCGGCTGGTTTGGACTCGGTTCAGACCGAATTCGGTCGATTCGAGCTCGTTTCGGGAAGTTTATTCATGAGGCGGTGAAGCACCCCGGGGTCGGGGGATCGGGGGTCGTTGCCGGTCGGTTCTGGTTCCCGCTCTCGGGCTCAGACTGACCGTTTACAGCGGCCGCTCGGCGGTTCTCTCTGATGTTCCTCTGACGTCACAGTCGCAGTCCGCGCTCGAGCCGCTGCACCGCGGTAGGAGTCCCGTCCAATAGGAGCGCAAAGGCAGCTTCGTTTCCCACCCGCATTCCGACACGAAGCCCCGCCCCATCTGCGCTCCGATTGGCTGGTTAGTTCGTACACATAGGCTTTCCGCCGTTCTAAGACGCTGTTGGTCCCGCCCCTCCTGCCCTGTGATTGGTTAACCAGGTCATAGCCACTATTTTAAACTGCCACACTATTGGCCAATCCCAGCGCAGGAGGGCGTGGTATACCGGAATACGGGTGCACGCGGCGAGGTCAGACCAGCAGCATCTCTCTCTCTCTTGCGCGCGCTGTCCGTTAATCTGTCGGCTTATCTGCTAAAGCGATGAAACCTCTGCAGCGGCGAGGAGAGCGCGCGCGGGGCTTATAATCGATCATCATTGATCGGTATCGATCGGTGTCGTTTGCTGTCCATATCGGACATGCACGCGCTCTGATCTCGTCCTCGAGACGAAGGTGACTCGCATCGCGTGCAGTCGGTGGCAATGCAGAGACGAGTTCGTGCGCGCGACGAGGAGCCGCGGTGCGCGTGACAGACTGATCAACTGGAGAGCGAGAAAAAAACCAAATCCCGCGCGTGAGTGAGAGCGTGTGCGCGTGCGATCGAGCGTGTGGAGGTGGGGGTGGTGGCGCGCGCCTCGGCTCGGTCTCCTCGCTGGATGTGTCCGCATGAGCGCCGCACCGACCGGGCGCAGAACCCGCCCCGTCCTCCAGCCGGGCAAGCCCGGGGAGCGCGAGCCCGAGCGCGCGGAGGGAGCGGACTGCAGGATGGTGAGCATCACTGAGGGTGTGTGTGTGTGTGTGTGTGTGTGTGTGTGTGTGTGTGTGTGTGTGTGTGTGTGTGGTGGGGGGGTGTTTACTGCTGGGGAGGCGGATTTGCTCTTGCTGGTTGGAATTTGGGGGCTTTGGTCGCGTGTTTGGGAGGTTTTGGATGTTTGGGAGGTTTTGGATGTTGGGAGGTTTTAGATGTTTGAGAGGTTTGGGAGGTTTTTAGATGTTAGGAGGTTTTGGATGTTTGAGAGGTTTTGGATGTTTGGGAGGTTTTGGTTGTTGGGAGGTTTGAGATGTTTGGGAGGTTTTAGATTTTGGGAGGTTTTAGATGTTGGGAGGTTTTGCATGTTGGGAGGTTTTGGATGTTTGGGAGGTTTTGGATGTTGGGACGTTTTGGATGTTGGGAGGTTTTAGATGTTTGGGAGGTTTTGGATGTTGGGAGGTTTTAGATGTTG
The DNA here is from genome assembly GCF_015220715.1 of Pygocentrus nattereri. Classification (NCBI taxonomy): domain Eukaryota; kingdom Metazoa; phylum Chordata; class Actinopteri; order Characiformes; family Serrasalmidae; genus Pygocentrus; species Pygocentrus nattereri. The sequence goes on along the minus strand of NC_051239.1, from coordinate 3,073,881 downwards.
GGAGGTTTGGATGTTGGGAGGTTTGAGATGTTTGGGAGGTTTTGGATGTTGGGAGGTTTTGGATGTTGGGAGGTTTTAGATGTTGGGATGTTTTAGATGTTGGGATGTTTTAGATGTTGGGAGGTTTGAGATGTTGGGAGGTTTGAGATGTTGGGATGTTTTGGATGTTGGGAGGTTTGAGATGTTTGGGAGGTTTTGGATGTTTGGGAGGTTTTGGATGTTGGGAGGTTTTGGATGTTGGGAGGTTTGAGATGTTTGGGAGGTTTTGGACGTTGGGAGGTTTTGGATGTTGGGAGGTTTGAGATGTTTGGGAGGTTTTGGATGTTGGGAGGTTTTGGATGTTGGGAGGTTTGAGATGTTTGGGAGGTTTTGGATGTTGGGAGGTTTTAGATGTTGGGAGGTTTTGGATGTTGGGAGGTTTGAGATGTTTGGGAGGTTTTGGATGTTGGGAGGTTTTGGATGTTGGGAGGTTTTGGATGTTGGGAGGTTTGAGATGTTTGGGAGGTTTTGGATGTTGGGAGGTTTTAGATGTTTGGGAGGTTTGGGAGGTTTTTGGATATTGAGAGGTTTTGGATGTTGGGAGGTTTTGGATGTTTGGGAGGTTTTGGATGTTGGGAGGTTTTAGATGTTTGAGAGGTTTGGGAGGTTTTTGGATGTTGAGAGGTTTTGGATGTTGGGAAGTTTTAGATGTTGGGAGGTTTTAGATGTTGGGAGGTTTTTGGATGTTGAGAGGTTTTGGATGTTGGGAGGTTTTGGATGTTGGGAGGTTTTGGATGTTGGGAGGTTTTAGATGTTTGGGAGGTTTTTGGATGTTGGACAGTTTTGATATTTGGGAGGTTTGAGAGTTTTTGATGCATCAGGGTTTGGGATGTTAGGAGGTTTTAGATTAAGATTAAGATTAGATTAAGTGACCCTTATTAGTCCCACAACGGGGAAATTTCACCTCTGTATTTAACCCATCCGTGAAGTGAAACACCACATACACTCTAGTGAGCCCACACACACACTAGGGGGCAGTGAGCACACTTGCCCGGAGCGGTGGGCAGCCCAATCCGCAGCGCCCAGGGAGCAGTTGGGGGTTAGGTGTCTTGCTCAAGGACACCTCAGTCATGTGCGGTCAGCTCTGGGGATCGAACTGGCGACCTTCCGGTCACGAGGCTGGTTCCCTAACCTCCAGATGTTGAGAGGTTTGAGATGTCAGGAGGTTTTAGTGTTTAGTTTTTGGATGTTTGTGAGTTTTTGATGTTTGGAGGTTGAGATTTATAGAGGCACATGATGCTTCAGGATTGGGGTTGGGGTGTTGGATGTATGTAAAGGGGTGGAGGAATGTTTGGAGTTTGGAGGATTGGGTATTAAAGAAGTTACATGTTCAGGGGTCAGGGGTTGTTGGATATTTGGGTTTTGGAGCTTTGTGGGAATTTGCGGGGAGTTTCGGTCTTTGGAGGTTAAATTTTTTGTACCTTGGGTTTTAAGTTCAAATTTGTAGTTTGGCAGGTTTGGAGTTTGGGCACGTTTGGGATTGGTGGGTTGATGTTTTACAGGTTTGGTGTTTAGAGGATTTAGGGTGTTTGGAGTCGGTTTGGACTTTGGGGTTGGAGGGGGTCGCTGGGTTTGCTGTTTACTGGGGTTGGGGTCTACATGTTTACAGTTTTATTTTGCGTGATCTTTCTGTGCAGAGAAGGACGAGTTCCAGAGGAGTGTGGGTTCCCCTTTTGAGTCTTGGTTCCTCTCAAGGTTTCTTTCTTTTGCTCTTAGGAAGTTTTTCGTTGTCACTGCTGTCTTTGGCAACAGTCTTGGACCTGGTTTTTTCAGTAAAGCTGCTTTCTGACAATGGCTGTTATAAAAAAAACACAATATAAATAAACTTTAACTTGACTTGCAGCCTGTTAGCGAATCCATAATAAAGAGCTTCTACTGAGTTTAGACAAAAGCAACCTCAGCAGAGCGACTGTATCACTGTGCTGTTAAAGGAGAATAAAGACTGAATCTAAGCTTTAATGGCACTTTTAATGTTTGTAGATAACATTAATGATTTCAGATGCAGCCCCGAGGTCAAAGCCTTTGAGGAAACGTTCAGAATGAATCAGTACCGTCTCTAATCCGCAGTGTGTAATGACCACTGAGCCGCCTGCAGGCTGCAGGTCTCAAACCAAACTAACCGGCCAAATTTACCAGGTTACCACAAATGCAGTCAATCAGCCGGGACATGTTCAGTGTCTGAAGTCTGCTTTAGTTTTAGCACTGGAGCTGTGAGGCTAGTGTTGCTAACAAGTAATCTTAAGCTTATAACCCACACATTAGCGTTATGCTAACTGCATGCATACATTTTTGCACACTTGCCTCAAATAACTTGACACAATTTGAGGCATGAAGCAGTTGTTGGCTTTCTGTTTACCAGTTTTTCATCTGAATTTTCCGTCCCACCTTAAATATTGGTGCAAATAGTGAGCCAACTTTGCTAACACTTATAAAGTTAGCCTTTACAGTTAGCCTTTACAGTTAGCCTATAATTAAAAAGCAAACTTCAGACACCAAACATTCTGATTGCTTACATTTTGGGGAAACTGTGAGAGTTGGTCTTTTCAGTAAACTATTTATTTAAGCTCCAAAATGCTGTGGAGCTTCTATTCATGAGGACGGTGTTTCATTCTCTTTCCTCCATCTTTCCCTCAGGTTGTTCAGGAGTTCAACACTCTGGTGGCTCTGTATCGGGAACTGGTGATATCGGTGGGGGAGATTTCGGTGGACTGTCCTTCTCTACGGGCCGAGATGCACAAAACCCGCACTAAAGGCTGTGAGATGGCAAGGACGGCTCATCAGAAACTTTCTGCAATTTCAGGGTAAGAATATATTTACAGGAAGGTAAATGCGTTTTGTGATTCTGATGACTTGGCCATCGACACCTTTTTAAATGCAAGGTGCATCGCCTACTATGAAAGAAGCAGAATACTCTTCTTAGGGGCCCAGTGCATGGCCCAGTCAGACTCTGCTGTCATGTCCCACTTTGTAGTTCTTTTAAACTCGTCTGCTGCAATGAAACATGTTGCAGCTTGTGGCCTAGTCAAACTCCACTACTATGGCGAAATGTGTCCCAGCTTGTGGCCTAGTCAAACTCTGCTACTATGGTGAAACGTGTCCCGGCTTGTGGCCTAGTCAAACTCTGCTACTGTGGTGAAACATGTCCCAGCTTGCTGCCTAGTCAAACTCCACTAATGTGGTGAAACGTGTCCCGGCTTGTGGCCTAGTCAAACTCTGCTACTATGATGAAACGTGTCCCGGCTTGCTGCCTAGTCAAACTCCACTAATGTGGTGAAACGTGTGCCAGCTTGTGGCCTAGTCAAACCTTGTTACTATGGTGAAACGTGTCCCGGCTTGTGGCCTGGTCAAACTCTGCTACTATGGTGAAATGTGTCCCGGCTTGTGGCCTAGTCAAACTCTGCTACTGTGGTGAAACATGTCCCAGCTTGCTGCCTAGTCAAACTCCACTAATGTGGCGAAATGTGTCCCGGCTTGTGGCCTAGTCAAACTCTGCTACTGTGGTGAAACATGTCCCAGCTTGCTGCCTAGTCAAACTCCACTAATGTGGCGAAATGTGTCCCGGCTTGTGGCCTAGTCAAACTCTGCTACTATGGCGAAACGTGTCCCGGCTTGTGGCCTAGTCAAACTCTGCTACTATGGTGAAATGTGTCCCAGCTTGTGGCCTAGTCAAACTCTGCTACTGTGGTGAAACCTGTCCTAGCTTGTGGCCTAGTCAAACTCTGCTACTATGGTGAAACGTGTCCCAGCTTGTGGCCTAGTCAAACTCTGCTACTGTGGTGAAACGTGTGCCAGCTTGTGGCCTAGTCAAACTCTGCTACTGTGGTGAATCGTGTCCCAGCTTGTGGCCTAGTCAAACTCTGCTACTGTGGTGAATCGTGTCCCGGCTTGCTGCCTAGTCAAACTCCACTAATGTGGTGAAACGTGTGCCAGCTTGTGGCCTAGTCAAACCTTGTTACTATGGTGAAACGTGTCCCGGCTTGTGGCCTGGTCAAACTCCGCTACTATGGTGAAATGTGTCCCGGCTTGTGGCCTAGTCAAACTCTGCTGCTGTGGTGAAACGTGTCCCAGCTTGCTGCCTAGTCAAACTCCATGGTCAAACTCTGCTACTATGGTAAAACGTGTCCCAGCTTATGGCCTGGTCAAACTCTGCTGCTGTGGTGAAACGTGTCCCAGCTTGTGGCCTAGTCAAACTCTGCTACTGTGGTGAATCGTGTCCCGGCTTGTGTCCTAGTCAAACTCTGCTATTATGGTGAAACGTGTCCCGGCTTGTGGCCTGGTCAAACTCTGCTACTATGGTAAAATGTGTCCCAGCTTATAGCCTGGTCAAACTCTGCTACTGTGGTGAAACGTGTCCCAGCTTGTGGCCTAAGGTTGATGGTCCGCGGCGCTACCGCTACGCCGCTGGAGTGTGCAAGCAGCGATGGTCGAAGCACCTCAAGGAAGGCAGAAATGGTCGGGGGTGGGGTGGGGTGGAAGAACGTCAAACTAAGGTGACGCCAAGCGCGGCTGCTCAGACAAAGGCTGAGGTTGAAAGGTGAAACAAACGAAAAGGAAAACAGACACAGCCACCGTAATTACGACGGTAAGGCAGACTTTCCTTTACCGGTTTGCGTTAGCGAACGCCTTTGGTGTGGCTTGGGTTTTTGTTTTTTGGGAGTAATTTGGGGCAGTTACTGTCTTTTGTTTTTTCCAGCCCTCTTCTTCTTTTTATTTTTTGGGGGCAGTTTCTTCTCTCAGCCCTCTTTTGGTTTTGGGGCAGTTACTTTTCTTTCTGAAGACTAAGAGCCGTACCGGTCACTCCTCTACAAAGTGTGACAAACATTGGCGTCTGCCAGGACTTTATATAAGGAAGCTTCCAGGTACGTCGAGTTAGTCTACGGCACCTTGCTGCTGACGCCCTCTGCTGGCAGCAGGCGGTGCGGGCTGAACCCTTACAGCTTTACAGTTCAGTTTAGTTTGGACTGTGCCTTTAAGACATGGCTGTGGTTTGAGATCAGACTGTTTGAGTGTGTGCTGATGCAGGCCTGCAGTTAGCGCTGGACTGGTTGGTGGGTATGGGCTTACATTGCTTATTAACCACCTTAGCTTTTTAGCTGCAGTCTTAGGTGATCAGCTGCATTCAGGATGAGGGGCTAAACTCAGTAAATTAGACTTTTCTCTGAACTGTCGCTTTAATTTGGATCAGCAAATCAGTGATTTGCAGAACATCGTTAACACCACGACTTTCCTTCAGAGACCCTCACAGCAGTAATTACAGAGAGCCACAGGCTACAAGCAACATTTTAATTAGCGCTGCTCTCACTGTTGCAGTCAAGTCTCTGCCGTGTGGGTTAACTGCATGATTTGGGGTGGTTAATTATAATTGTCTGTAATCCGAGAATTTTATTTACCCCTAATCCCCCAATTGATCTAGCAGTGCTATTACGATATTAATGTTTTCTGTACTAATTTGACTAATTAGGACAATCGTTTACACTGATGATCCATCACTCAGTCATCATTTAAGCGGCTTACCCTCCTGTTTCGTAGGGCGGTGCGGGGCGGGGGGGGGGGGGGGGGGGGGGGGTCTGTCCCACCAATCCACCAATCACACAGGACTTTTTATATGACAGCTTGCAGCAGAAACACAGACGTTTATCTAAAAACATCAAATATCTATGTCTATTAGAAACAGCCCCACCTACTAACACTAGCTGGCCACTTTATTAGAAACAGTCTCACCTACTTCCACTCGCTGGCCACTTTATTAGAAACAGCCCCACTTACTTCCACTCGCTGGCCACTTTATTAGAAACAGCCCCACCTACTTCCACTCGCTGGCCACTTTATTAGAAACAGCCCCACCTACTTCCACTCGCTGGCCACTTTATTAGAAACAGCCCCACCTACTTCCACTCGCTGGCCACTTTATTAGAAACAGTCTTACCTACTTCCACTCAGTGTAAACTCACAGTATGCTGATATTGCACAATTTGTGGAGGGGCTTTAATCTCAGAGTTTAGATCTCTGTCTCTCTCTCTCTCTGTCTCTCTCTCTCTCTCTCTCTCTTTCTCTTTCTCTTTCTCTTTCTCTCTCTCTCTCTCTCTCTCTCTCTCTTTCTCTTTCTCTTTCTCTCTCTCTCTCTCTCTCTCTCTCTCTCTCTCTCTGTTCCTCAGGCCGGAGGATGGAGAAATCCACCCTGAAATCTGTCGGCTCTTTATCCAGCTGCAGTGCTGTTTGGAGATGTACCTGACGGAGATGCTGAAGTCTGTGTGTCTCCTTGGATCACTGCAGCTTCACAGGAGAGGTACAGTTCATTCCATAGTTACAGAACACCCATTTCAATGGTTACACTACACATGGTAACTGCTATGAATTATTCAGTAACTACCACACATATGAAGGTATGTCACTGATATGATGTCTATTATGAGTGATTCAGTATTTAGTAAGGACAGTTTCATTTTCACTATGACTTACTACCCTAATCAATATCTACTGTGACTCATTCAGTTACTACCCTAATCAATGTGTACCGTGACTCATTCAGTTACTACCTTAATCAATATCTACTGTGACTCATTCAGTTACTACCCTAATCAATATCTACTGTGACTCATTCAGTTACTGCCCTAATCAATATCTACTGTGACTCATTCAGTTACTACCCTAATCAATATCTGCTGCGACTCATTCAGTTACTACCCTAATCAATATCTACTGTGACTCATTCAGTTACTACCCTAATCAATATGTACCGTGACTCATTCAGTTACTACCCTAATCAATATCTACTGTGACTCATTCAGTTACTACCCTAATCAATATCTGCTACTACCCTAATCAATATGCTACTACCCTAATCAATATGTAATCAATATCTACTGTGACTCATTCAGTTACTACCCTAATCAATATCTGCTACTACCCTAATCAATATGTACCGTGACTCATTCAGTTACTACCCTAATCAATATCTACTGTGACTCATTCAGTTACTACCCTAATCAATATCTACTGTGACTCATTCAGTTACAACCCTAATCAATATCTGCTGTGACTCATTCAGTTACTACCCTAATCAACATCTACTGTGACTCATTCAGTTACTACCCTAATCAATATCTGCTACTACCCTAATCAATATGCTACTACCCTAATCAATATGTAATCAATATCTACTGTGACTCATTCAGTTACTACCCTAATCAATATCTGCTACTACCCTAATCAATATGTACCGTGACTCATTCAGTTACTACCCTAATCAATATATACTGTGACTCATTCAGTTACAACCCTAATCAATATCTGCTGTGACTCATTCAGTTACTACCCTAATCAATATCTGCTGTGACTCATTCAGTTACTACCCTAATCAATATCTACTGTGACTCATTCAGTTACTACCCTAATCAATATCTACTGTGACTCATTCAGTTACTACCCTAATCAATATCTGCTGTGACTCATTCAGTTACTACCCTAATCAATATCTACTGTGACTCATTCAGTTACTACCCTAATCCATATATGCTGTGACTCATTCAGTTACTACCCTAATCAATATCTACTGTGACTCATTCAGTTACTACCCTAATCAATATGTACTGTGACTCATTCAGTTACTACCCTAATCAATATCTGCTGTGACTCATTCAGTTACTACCCTAATCAATATGTACTGTGACTCATTCAGTTACTACCCTAATCAACATCTGCTGTGACTCATTCAGTTACTACCCTAATCAATATCTGCTGTGACTCATTCAGTTACTACCCTAATCAATATCTGCTGTGACTCATTCAGTTACTACCCTAATCAATATCTACTGTGACTCATTCAGTGTCTGTTATAATTTATTCAGTAATGTTTCATTGGTGTCGCTGCTGTTGGAACGAAACCTCGTCTCTCCAGAATAGGAACTTTACAGGAGAAGGAAAAAACCTCCTGTCATTTTAATGGAAGTCAATGGAACCAGAATTTTTTCCATGTAATTTTGGGCTGTTTCTTTTGCTCCGTTCATCATGAAATTCACACACAATATAAAGGGTGACAGGTCGTTTCACATGATCTCAAAACTGAAAAATGTCAAAAATGGAGATTTGTCCCAACAGCAGTGATACACACACACACACACACACATGTGTGTGTGTGTGTATATATATCTATATATATATATATATATATATATATAAATATCTTGTGTGCAGTTCTGACGTGGAGGAGCCAAATAACGGGTCCACGTCCAGCTCCTCCTTCAGTGTTTAACCGCGTGGGCATCTGTAGGCGAGCTGCCCTCACTGAGCAGCGTTTGTGTTCTGGTTCTGTATTTAGTTCTGCGGGTCCAGCGCCCGGTGTTGGTTTCAGTGCAGTGTGTTCTCGGTGTTGGTTACTCATGTTCGGGGCTGAATGTGTTACAGGGAAAGATTCTTCCGCTCTGTTGAAGCCGGAGAGTCGGAAAGAGGAGAGCTCCGATATCCCCATCCTGGAGGACACCTCTTCATCTCCGCTGGACCAGCAGGCCCACTGCCACGTGGCCACCGACATCGAGAACATCGAGAGGTCATTCAGATCCGCAGCACTGACCACATCATCAGCCGTAAAATTCTGAATTTCATACGACGTGGTGCTTTGATTCTGCGAGTTTTAATAAAACAGTCTTTTCAGATCATCAGAGTAATTAACATCATAACCGTATTTTAATCGCTATTTAAATGCGCTGCGTTACCACATCACCATCTGATGACTTAGCCATAATTAATCTCAGCTATAAGCCCACGAGCTGATCATGGTACGACGACGTGACGCAGTGTGATGTCGTTTCCTTGCGTTCCGACACAAAACCTCTTATTGATAAAAATTGACTGTGATTACAAAATTCTGACAAATCCCGCCCCTTAGTTACTGTTGCTATGTCCAAAAAAACCCATGGTGGCATCCGTAGCACTTGTGCTAAAGGACTAAAAGTTCATTAGCATGAAAGGAAACGTGGAAGCAGACGGAGGACGAACGTTTCATCAGTCAAAATAAATAAACTAGCTTTACCAAACAGACCGGACAGAGTACCGACGTAAGCCCAACCAAACGTGCGCTGTGGAAGTGTTGGTGATGGAAGCTGCCCCTTCAGGTGAGCTAATGTCCAATCAAATCCAATCCAATCAAATTTATTTGTAGTGCTCTTTACAACTGATGTCACAAAGCAGCTTCACAGAATTCCAATAAAGACAAAGCAGCTTCACAGAATTCCAATAAAGACAAAGCAGCTTCACAGAATTCCAGAAAAGACAAAGCAGCTTCACAGAATTCCAGAATAGACAAAGCAGCTTCACAGAATTCCAATAAAGACAAAGCAGCTTCACAGAATTCCAATAAAGACAAAGCAGCTTCACAGAATTCCAGAAAAGACAAAGCAGCTTCACAGAATTCCAGAATAGACAAAGCAGCTTCACAGAATTCCAGAAAAAACAAAGCAGCTTCACAGAATTCCAATAAAGACAAAGCAGATTCACAGAATTCCAGAAAAGACAAAGCAGCTTCACAGAATTCCAGAAAAGACAAAGCAGCTTCACAGAATTCCAATAAAGACAAAGCAGCTTCACAGAATTCCAGAAAAAACAAAGCAGCTTCACAGAATTCCAATAAAGAAAAAGCAGCTTCACAGAATTCCAATAAAGAAAAAGCAGCTTCACAGAATTCCAGAAAAGACAAAGCAGTTTCACAGAATTCCAGAAAAGACAAAGCAGCTTCACAGAATTCCAATAAAGACAAAGCAGCTTCACAGAATTCCAATAAAGACAAAGCAGCTTCACAGAATTCCAATAAAGAAAAAGCAGCTTCAAAGAATTCCAATAAAAGACAAAGCAGCTTCACAAAATACCAATAAAGACAAAGCAGCTTCACAGAATTCCAGAAAAAACAAAGCAGCTTCACAGAATTCCAATAAAGAAAAAGCAGCTTCACAGAATTCCAATAAAGAAAAAGCAGCTTCACAGAATTCCAGAAAAGACAAAGCAGCTTCACAGAATTCCAATAAAGACAAAGCAGCTTCACAGAATTCCAATAAAGACAAAGCAGCTTCACAGAATTCCAATAAAGAAAAAGCAGCTTCACATAATTCCAGAAAAGACAAAGCAGCTTCACATAATTCCAGAAAAGACAAAGCAGCTTCACAGAATTCCAGTAAAGACAAAGCAGCTTCACAGAATTCCAGTAAAGACAAAGCAGCTTCATAGAATTCGAGAAAAAGACAAAGCGGCTTCATAGAATTCCAGAAAAGACAAAGCGGCTTCACAGAATTCCAGTAAAGACAAAGCGGCTTCACAGAATTGCAGAAAAGACAAAGCGGCTTCACAGAATTCCAGAAAAGACAAAGCAGCTTCACAGAATTCCAATAAAGCCAAAGCAGCTTCACAGAATTCCAGTAAAGCCAAAGCAGCTTCATAGAATTCCAGAAAAGACAAAGCAGCTTCATAGAATTCCAGAAAAGACAAAGCAGCTTCACAGAATTCCAGTAAAGATAAAGCAGCTTCACAGAATTGCAGAAAAGACAAAGCAGCTTCACAGAATTCCAATAAAGAAAAAGCAGCTTCACAGAATTCCAATAAAGAAAAAGCAGCTTCAAAGAATTCCAATAAAAGACAAAGCAGCTTCACAAAATACCAATAAAGACAAAGCAGCTTCACAGAATTCCAATAAAGAAAAAGCAGCTTCACATAATTCCAGAAAAGACAAAGCAGCTTCACATAATTCCAGAAAAGACAAAGCAGCTTCACAGAATTCCAGTAAAGACAAAGCAGCTTCACAGAATTCCAGTAAAGACAAAGCGGCTTCATAGAATTCCAGAAAAGACAAAGCGGCTTCACAGAATTCCAGTAAAGACAAAGCGGCTTCACAGAATTGCAGAAAAGACAAAGCAGCTTCACAGAATTCCAGAAAAGACAAAGCAGCTTCACAGAATTCCAATAAAGCCAAAGCAGCTTCACAGAATTCCAGTAAAGCCAAAGCAGCTTCATAGAATTCCAGAAAAGACAAAGCAGCTTCATAGAATTCCAGAAAAGACAAAGCAGCTTCACAGAATTCCAGTAAAGATAAAGCAGCTTCACAGAATTCCAGAAAAGACAAAGCAGCTTCACAGAATTCCAGTAAAGACAAAGCAGCTTCACAGAACTCCAGTAAAGACAAAGCAGCTTCACAGGATTCCAGTAAAGACAATGTTTTAACAAGCCAGGAGCAACAGTGGCAAGGAGAACCTCCCTCAGAGCTGAGGAAGAAACCTTGGGAGGAACCAGGCTCACCAGGGGGGACCCGTCCTCCTCTGGTCAGACTACCTACAGAGTTATTATACTACTAATATTAATAGCAGTAATATTGGTATTAGGAATAACTAGGAGTCCATGAGAACATCACGTAGGGTGGGCAGCTATTTCAAGCCAGGTGGTGGCAGCTGGGGCGTGGGCAGCTGGTCTGAAGTAGGTAGCAGGAGGGCTCAGCAGTCGGTCGTCCTTCAGTGTCCAGCCGGACAGGTGGGCAGTCGTTTACTCGGTAAAAGGAAAAATGCTAAAGATGAACGAATTTGAAAGACTTCGCCTGTTTTTCTTGCTGTAAAATGATCACAGTTACTGTTAAAATCATTGAGTCGCTGCTGATATGAAGACGCAGTGTCCATTATGGAGGATTCTCTGTTCATGGCTTATTAATAATAATAATTCAGCAGCTATAACCGATTATTCAGCGTCTGCTGTGAACACACAACAGGAACGTCTCGTCAGATCCACATCATAATAAAATCATAATAACATCTGCACTTTCCTCGTCGCGTCACTCAGAAATGCTTCTTATAGAACTGCAGCGTGACTTTCATTTAAAGCAGCAGATGGTAAATAAACTCTGAGATGTTCTCCTGCAGGGACATGACGGAGATGAAGAACCTTCTCAGTAAACTCAGGGAGACGATGCCTTTACCGCTGAAGAATCAAGGTGCCCTCGTCACACCTGCGTTGTTGTTGTTGTTGTTGTTGTTGTTGTCGTCACTGTTATTCTGCACACTTTAAAAAATGGTTCTTCAAGGGTTCTTTAATGAAGAAAAAGTCATAAGGTACCATGGACACTGCTTAAGAGGTTCTTTGCATAGTCAAATTGTTCTTCAGATTGATGGAGGATGTGCGTAAACAGTTCTACAGGGTTCCCCTATTGTTATGGTGTCAGGCTTGTAACAATAAAAGAACTTTTTTCAAAAAGGCTTTACATAGAACCATTTTCTTCACTAGAGAACCGCTGAAGAATCGTTATTTTTAAGTGTGTAGAATTGGTAATGAAATTCTTTCTATTGAATTCTGATTATCTCCAGCGCTGTCAGACGTCTGGACGCCCTCTGTAGCAGATAATTAGCGTGAATATTCATCAGCGTGAACGTTACGCTCCTCACGTATAATCTTTAGATTATAGTATCCTGTGTAAATTAGAGGCGGTCGATGCTGCAAAATGAAATATCGCGATACTTCAGGAAGTCCTTAGATACGTGACATCACAGTGTTTTCTGTTATGCTTTCAAAAACTATGAACTTTTTACTCTTCAGCTGATTAGTATTTATCTAATTACTATTTATCTAATTACTATTTGTCTAATTACTATTTATCTAATTGCGATTTGTCTAATTACTATTTCATTACTATTTGTCTAATTACTATTTGTCTAATTACTATTTATCTAATTCCTATTTCATTACTATTTGTCTAATTACTATTTGTCTAATTACTATTTAACTAATTACTATTTAATTACTATTTATCTAATTACTATATCTAATTACTATTTGCCTAATTACTATTTATCTAATTACTAATTAATTACTATTTGTCTAATTACTATTTGTCTAATTACTATTTGTCTAATTACTATTCACTCTGCACTAAATCTAATTAAACAGGGCTAATTAAGCTCTTTTTTCTAATAAAATAAAGCAGCTGGTCAGTGTTTTTAAGTGCTGTCCAGACGATACGCTCAGAAAGCAATATCGTGGCGTAATTCATCAGGATAATGATCAGTATGGCGGCGCTGCCCAGCTGTCGGGGTGAACGTGGTGTTCTGTGTGTTCCCAGATGACAGCAGCTTGCTGAACCTGACCCCGTACCCCCTGGTCCGGCAGAGGAAGAGGCGCTTCTTCGGCCTGTGCTGTCTGGTGTCCAGCTAAGAGCTTTCATCCAGGATCTAACCACAAAGACTCCATTTCCCACGATTCCTCACAGTGTGCGTCATTCATCAATCGACAGTGTTACTGCCAGTGCCCAGTTTCCCAAGCTAGCGTCCTCTGTTGGTGAAGGCGCTCTGATTACTTACTGATGCAGACCAACTGTACCGTCACTGATAATCAACACACACACACACACACACACACACACACACACATATATATACAGATATATACGATATAAACATGATGTTCTTTTGAAATATGTGAATGTAGTTTATGTTCATCACCATCATGCTCTCTGCTGTGTTTATCCTCCTCCACAGTGCCCCCTGCTGGTGCAAATGATTCCAGCCTAATAAACTGCGTTCCCGTTTATTTTGCATGCTTACTGCAGAACACGAGCCACATTCACACGTCTCAGCTGCAAATATAGCCACACAACAGAAACAAACGCTGGACGTGTCTGGTCTCGTCTTGGCCCTGAACTTCGTCTTTCTCCCTGCTTCTCCTCCACTTTAATTCTGTTATTTAGTCTTCCACAAACCGAAAACCTGTAAACTTCTGTTTGTGTCCATCTTTAGGGATAAACAGCACCTGAAAAAGCCTTTGTACATAATAAATAAATCTATATACTGAAGCTCGAGTTACGTTCCCCTTGTTTACATGTGATGTTTACGTTTGTACACAGTCATATTTATGTTGACGCCTGGTGTGCAGGGTTCCTCAAATGTGTCGGCACTGAATACGCAAAGAAAGGTCAGGTGGAAAAGAGTCAAATTATTCCTCACACTTGCAGGTCATATTCTTGTTCTGGGCCTTAATCGCTGAGCTGAGTAATAAGTGCATGAATATCAGCAATAATAGCAGTAAAGACATAAACGTGGAGTTAAAGATCATTCAGCCCTGGCTGCTCTGAAAGCGCCGACCACCAGGGGTCACTGTGGCATTTACAAACGCCACAGAGGCAAACAGTCCCACGTTTCCCTGTTTTCTCTGGACTTGAGCTCGAGAGCAGACGGCACAGCTAATTAAACACACGTCAGTCGCCGTCGTAGCTCAGTGCAGCTTCAGACTCGCCGCTTCACTCAAATGCATTTGTACTCGAAGGGCCGGAGGAAAGTGTAGTGGCTGCGTTTGGAGCGTTTTCTGATGTTGCTGCTATTTGCTGCTCTTGCTCAGAATCAGGGGGTCATCCCGATAGTCCAAGGGTCAATATTTCCACGACACTGTATGTGTTCCCTTCTTATTTTAAAGTTCTTCCAAGAGCCCTATATTCTCAGGAGGTCTATATTCTCAGGAGGTCTATATTCTCAGGAGGTCTATATTCCCAAGAGCCCTATATTCTCAGGAGGTCTATATTCTCAGGAGGTCTATATTCTCAGGAGGTCTATATTCCCAAGAGCCCTATATTCTCAGGAGGTCTATATTCCCAAGAGCCCTATATTCTAGGAGCCCTATATTCCCAAGAGCCCTATATTCTCAGGAGACCTATATTCTCAGGAGCGTTATATTCTCAGGAGGTCTATATTCCCAGGAGCCCTATATTCCCAAGAGCCCTATATTCTCAGGAGACCTATATTCCAGGGGTCCTATATTCTCAGGAGGTCTATATTCCCAAGAGCCCTATATTCCAGGAGCCCTATATTCTCAGGAGGTCTATATTCCCAAGAGCCCTATATTCTCAGGAGGTCTATATTCTCAGGAGGTCTATATTCTCAGGAGGTCTATATTCCCAAGAGCCCTATATTCTCAGGAGGTCTATATTCCCAAGAGCCCTATATTCTAGGAGCCCTATATTCCCAAGAGCCCTATATTCTCAGGAGACCTATATTCTCAGGAGCGTTATATTCTCAGGAGGTCTATATTCCCAGGAGCCCTATATTCCCAAGAGCCCTATATTCTCAGGAGACCTATATTCCAGGGGTCCTATATTCTCAGGAGGTCTATATTCCCAAGAGCCCTATATTCCAGGAGCCCTATATTCTCAGGAGGTCTATATTCCCAAGAGCCCTATATTCCAGGAGCCCTATATTCTCAGGAGGTCTATATTCCCAGGAGCCCTATATTCCCAAGAGCCCTATATTCTCAGGAGGTCTATATTCCAGGGGTCCTATATTCTCAGGAGGTCTATATTCCCAAGAGCCCTATATTCCAGGAGCCCTATATTCTCAGGAGGTCTATATTCCCAGGAGGTCTATATTCCCAAGAGCCCTATATTCCAGGAGCCCTATATTCTCAGGAGACCTATATTCCAGGGCTCCTATATTCCCAACATCATGTTTCCAGGGTTCTATTTTTGCTCCTTTGTCATTTTGGAAACAGTTGTATGTTCCTAGGGCTCTGTGTTCTCAGGGGCCCTATAATCCAAGGGCCCTACATTGTCAAGCTCCTATGTTCCAAGAGCCCAGTGTTCCAAAGGCCCTAGGTACCCAAGGTCCTGTTTCAAGGAGCCCTGTATTCCCAGGCTTATTTGTTTCAGGAGTTGTATATTTCAAGTGTCCTGTACTCCCAATGTCATGTTTCCATGGTCCTGTTTTCCCTTTTTGTCAATTTGGAAACAACTGTATGTTCCCAGGACCGTTTTTTCAAGGACTGTATGTTCCAAGGATCATGTATGTTCTCCTTGGGATTTTTAAATAGCCCTATCTTCCAAGAGACCTATATTCTCAGGAGCCCCATATTCCAAGGGCCTCAAATCATCAAAGTCCTATGTTCTAGGAGCTCAATGTTCCTAGGGCCCTATACTCCCAAAGTCCTATGTTCCAGGTGCCCAATGTTCCTAGGGCCCTATGTTCCCAAAGTCCTATGTTCCAGGAGCCCAATGTTCCTAGGGCCCTATGCTCCCAAAGTCCTATGTTCCATGTGCCCAATGTTCCTAGGGCCCTGTATTCCCAAAGTCCTATGTTCCAGGTGCCCAATGTTCCTAGGGCCCTATGTTTTCAAAGTCCTCTCCAAAGTATTCTCACTGTAAACATGCCAGTGTATGACGTCATTTGGGTCATTTTGATATGACAACTGTGGGTGACCCTGAAGCGCCCCCTGCTGGTTTAGGATGAGGACTGATGCTTGCTTTGCTGCATCATTGCTTTAATAGACTCGTATCCGAAATTCTGACCCTCCGCTCATCCCACGCAGCAACAGACGCTATAAAAAGTCTGGACGGGGGCTGGACACGAGGGCCAGTGTAATTAGTTGTCGAGCAGTTGGCCAGATTGGGAGGGTGTGTTTGGACACTGGCCGTGTGTAAACAGTTTGTTTACCTTCGCTGTGTCAGACTGGAGCAGACTGGCAGCAGTTCTCTTCCAAAACAGCACACAACCAGCTGGAGACTTTTCATTTATTCAGAATAAAGAGTCAAAAACAAGGTACGTTTCATGGAGCGCGTGAGAAAAGACGAATCTAGGAAGCTGAAAGCCACACTTTCTGTTTATAGAGGCAGGTTTGAGCCATGAAGTGGAATGTGGCTTCTCTATTCAGCCGCTTCTCTTCGGAATTCTCAGTTCCACCTTAAGTGGTGAAGCAGTTACATGCTGCATTATTTAAGGTGAAACAGCACATTGCACTGAGAAGCGGCCGAAGAGGGAAACCACATTCACTGACACATCTGAGCCAAGAGTGAGAGGCTTTAGGCATGCTAATGCTAATAGCCGAGGTTTTTTGATTATTGCTTTTAGTGCCTTTAGACGACACAGGGCTGCATGCTGAGGATGTTGGGGGTCTCTCCCCTGCACTGTCGGACCCCCACCTCGCATTCAGACACGGTGGACGGTGTGGACTCTCCACTCAGTAACGCGCACACCTGGATCCAGCGGCCGGGCGGCGTGCACTCCTCCAGCGTCCGGCAGCGACACACCTGCGACTGACCTGCAGCCGAAGAACAAGCGCACCACAGAGTGTGTTTACTATGAGAGTGTGTTACTCTAATACACTGTGTGTAGAGGGACATTTACACTGTTTACAGTGTCTGACTCTGAACACACACACTCATTGTCACCCTCCCTTCTTTTCACTTCTGTCTTATTTTCAAGTCTTTGAAACTGAAACAAAACATTTAAAACAAAAGCGTCTTTAAACTTTAAACTTTAAGGAAAGTTCTTCTTGCTGCTTTTTTGCTTTACGTATGCAAAATATTGACATCTTACATTGTGTGTGTGTATGTATGTGTGTGTGCCTGTGTCCCTGTATGTGTGTGTGCCTGTGTGTGTATGTGTGAGTGTGTGTGCGTGTGTGTGTGTGTATGTGTGTGCGCGTGCATGTTAGTGTGTGTGTGTGTGTGCGCGCATGTTAGTGTGTGTATGTGTGTGTGTGCGTGTTAGTGTGTGTGTGTATGTGTGTGTGTGTGCGTGTTAGGGTGTGTATGTGTGTATGGGTGTGTGTGCGTGTTAGTGTGTGTGTGTATGTGTGCGTGTTAGGGTGTGTATGTGTGTGTGTGTGTGTGTGCGTGTTAGTGTGTATGTGTTTGTGTGTGCATGTTAGTGTGCGTGTGTATGTGTGTGTATGTGTGTGTGCGCATGTTAGTGTGTGTATGTGTGTGTTAGTGTGTGTGTGTGTGTGCGTGCGTGTTAGTGTGTGTTTGCGTGTGTGTCTGCGTGTTAGTGTGTGTGCATGTGTGTTAGTGTGTATGTGTGTGCGTGTGTGTGTGTGTGTGCGCGCGTGTGTGTGTGCGTGTAAAATGTAAATAATTGATGTTCTGATGATTTTCTAAGTGAAATTCCGAGATTTGACGAGTTTCACGCAGAACTCTTCATGCCTTTCTGATAAGGGCTGATTACAGTGAGCTACATTTACCCTCACTGTGTCTCTGCTATGTGGTATTGTGAGGTATTGGTCACTCTGAGGGGCTCACCATCACAGAGGGTCCACAGAGAGCACTGTGGGCAGGCTGCAGTGGACGGCTCTGGCCACTGGCAGGCGCTGCGTTCAGCTAAGATAAGCTGGTGACCCATACACTGCATGGCCCGAACCTTACAGACACTCAGCCTTCTGGTCCGCTGGAGCTCCGAGATGGTGGCGCACACTTCCAGAGACGGCCTGACCAGTCAGAGTGAAGATCAATCAGACATAATATACAATAAAATACAGCAGTCCTCATGTGCAGATCTCTATTTTCTTTAGTATACAAGTCAGAAACCTCCATAGTTGTAATTTTGTTCCCCAGGGCTCAGTCTTGGGGCTCTTCCCTCTTGGTATAGCTTTTCACTGTTATACTGATGGTAAACAGGTCTATGTGTCCACAGTTCTAGCCTCTACTCTGCCCTTCAGTACCCTCACTGCGTTTCAGTCATACACATATACAGACGACTTACACTCAGCTGCAGTGAGACTGAGCTGATCCTCATGGGCTCTAAATCTACACTTTAAAACTGATATTTCTTCACTCCCCATTGCTGGAGCCAAAATACTCACACAGGTTAAGAGCCTCTGTGTTGGTTTGGGCAGAACCTCTCCTTTCCATCATATAAACAATCCAGATAGCCTTTTTCCCCCTGTGAAATATTTCCAGACTGCACCCTGTTTTAACAGGACACTCCACTGAAGTCTTAGTCAAGGCTTTGGTTACATCACACAACGGCTGCTTAATGCGATCCTGGAGGGCATCTCTAACAATCTGAACCACTGACTTATTCAGAGCTCTGCAGCTCAAATCATCCCACGATCTGAATCTGCTGACCAGGTTATACCTGCTGATCCCACCACACTGGGCTCCTGTGTGTTTCAAACATTAATAACAAGGTGACCAGTGTCATGTTTATTATTAGAACATTAGCACACTAACCAAAACATTTGATTGGATTTGTGTGTGTGTGTGTGTGTGTGTGTGTGTGTGTGTGTGTGTGTTAGCATACTCGCACTCGTGGGGAACTTTACAGACACATTTATCTTTGGCCAGTTTTTCCCACGGCTGGCATTCGAGAGATGGAGTCGTCACCACTGGTGGACAGAAAAATGACAGAGAAGTGTTACAAAACATTACAGAGTTACACACATAGTTACACTGTCACACAGCACTATGGTTCAGTTACACAAAATTACACGTTACGTGTACATAGTGTTACGCAAAGTTACAGGCTTACATAGTAACAGTGTTACAATTACACAGCGTTACGTTACTGAGTTACACCATTAGACAAAGTTAGTATTACATTGTTACAGTTACATAGGGTTCACACAGGGTTACACAGTTACATAGGGTTCACACAGGGTTACACAGTTACTTAGGGTTCACACAGGGTTACGAAATTAGGGTTCACACAGGGTTACACAATTACTTAGGGTTCACACAGGGTTATGCAGTTACGCAGGGTTCACACAGGGTTACGCAGTTACGCAGGGTTCACACAGGGTTACACAGTTACATAGGGTTCACACAGGCTTACGCAATTACTTAGGGTTCACACAGGGTTACGCAATTACTTAGGGTTCACACAGGGTTATGCAGTTACGCAGGGTTCACACAGGGTTACACAGTTACGCAGGGTTCACACAGGGTTACACAATTATTTAGGGTTCACACAGGGTTACGCAGTTACGCAGGGTTCACACAGGGTTACACAGTTACGCAGGGTTCACACAGGGTTACACAATTATTTAGGGTTCACACAGGGTTACACAATTATTTAGGGTTCACACAGGGTTACGCAGTTACGCAGGGTTCACACAGGGTTACACAGTTACATAGGGTTCACACAGGGTTACACAATTATTTAGGGTTCACACAGGGTTACGCAGTTACGCAGGGTTCACACAGGGTTACACAGTTACGCAGGGTTCACACAGGGTTACGCAGTTACGCAGGGTTCACACAGGGTTATGCAGTTACGCAGGGTTCACACAGGGTTACACAGTTACGCAGGGTTCACACAGGGTTACACAATTATTTATGGTTCACACAGGGTTACGCAGTTACGCAGGGTTCACACAGGGTTACACAGTTACGCAGGGTTCACACAGGGTTACACAATTATTTAGGGTTCACACAGGGTTACGCAGTTACGCAGGGTTCACACAGGGTTACACAGTTACATAGGGTTCACACAGGGTTACACAGTTACATAGCAGTTACATAGGGTTCACACAGGATTACACAGTTACTTAGGGTTCACACAGGATTACACAGTTACTTAGGGTTCACACAGGGTTACACAGTTACTTAGGGTTCACACAGGGTTACACAGTTACATAGGGTTCACACAAGGTTACACAGTTACTTAGGGTTCACATAGGGTTACACAGTTATTTAGGGTTCACACAGGGTTACACAGGTACAGTGATCAGATCAGTCTGAAGTGCTGCACTATATGTGTTCAAAGAGTGTTACCTTTGTGCTTTATAACAGTATTATATGCTTTATAATGGTGTTAGCTGTGAGCTTTATTGGGGTGTTACCTGTACATTATTACCTGTGTTATTAAGCTGGTACCTTGTTATTAAGGTGTTATCTATGTTATTAAGGTGTTAACTGTGTTATTAAGATGTTACCTGTGTTATTAGCATGTTACTTGTGTTATTAGCGTGTTACCTATGAAATTAAGGTGTTACCTGTGTTATTGAGGTGTTACCTTTGCTACAGTGTTATCTGTGTTATTAAATGTAATCTGTGTTATTAACATGTTTACTGTGTTATTAAGCATTATCTGTGTTATTAAGGTGTTACCTATGTTATTAAGCATTATCTGTGTTATTAAGGTGTTACCTATGTTATTAAGCGTTATCTGTGTTTTTAAGGTGTTACCTGTGTCATTAAGGTATAACTTGTGTTATTGTGTTTACTGTGTTATTAAGCGTTATGTGTTATTAAGGTGTTTACTGTGTTATTTAGCGTTATCTGTGTTATTAAGGTGTTTACTGTGTTATTTAGCGTTATCTGTGTTATTAAGGTGTTTACTGTGTTATTAAGCGTTATCTGTGTTATTAAGGTGTTACCTGTGTCATTAAGGTATTAATTGTGTTAGTAAGGTGTTTACTGTGTTATTAAGGTGTTACCTGTGTCATTAAGGTATTAATTGTGTTAGTAAGGTGTTTACTGTGTTATTAAGGTGTTACCTGTGTTATTAAGGTGTTATCTATGTTAAGGTGTTAACTGTGTTATTATGGTGTTAATTGTGTTATTAAGGTGTTAACTGTGTTATAAAGGTGTTTACTGTGTTATTAAGGCGTTAAATGTGTTATTAGGGTCTTGGGTCTTGGGTCTTACCTGCGCGGCATTTCGTGTTTTCAGGCTGAGGTGACCAGGCCAGGCCGGAGTTGCAGCGGATTTGAGATGGTCCGTCTCTCTCTTTCCCTGCAGGACAGCTCAGCTCAATCGTTTCTCCGATTCTGTAGCTGAGGTTCCACGGACTTCCAGAAACGTCTGCAGGGAGGAGAGGGGGTTCACACACGGATCCTAAATAGGAAAAAAGGGAAATAGACGTATGTATGAATATGTAAAGCAACAGTGTTGACAGCACCGTGTCTGACTACGAATGCGGAGCTCAGATTAAATCTCAGACACTCACTCCTGCACTGCTGCGGAGATCTCCTCCACGTCTGCTCCTCCACACACTCAGCAAATGGATCTCCGATCAGCTGATAGCCATCAATACACGAGTACTCCACTTTATTGCCCACCAAGTACACGTCTTTAGGGTCCTGAGGGATACGAACACCTTGAAGAACATCTACATCAGTAATACCTCATTATGAGAGTGTTATAACTGTTATAGATGATGTTTAATTGATAAGGTCTTTTATCTCAGTATTACACTTTATCTTGCACAGAAGTTGTTAGTAAATACAGGTGCCTCACCTGGGTGAAGCCGTTGCGCAGAGGTGGTGGGTGTCTGCACCTCTTACCGGGTTCCAGTGTTTGATCAAAGCAGTGCGGCTCCATTGTACTGAAAACAAACCCAGTTAGAACTTAATCATGTTTAGTGCCAACAGATGGCAGTTTAATCCGCACCGTATAATCCAGAGGTTAGTTCTCGTTTTAGTCTGGATGTTTAATCTGTATGTTTAATCTGGATGCACATTTCAGACTAGATGTTTCAAATTGACCTTAATTTCAGCCCGGATGTTTAATCTGGTTGTTTCAGCCTGGACGTTAATCTGGACGCTTGTTTCAGCCTGGACATTAATCTGGATGCTTGTTTCAGCCTGGACGTTAGTCTGGACGCTTGTTTCAGCCTGGATGTTAATCTGGATGCTTGTTTCAGCCTGGACGTTAATCTGGACGCTTGTTTCAGCCTGGACGTTAATCTGGATGCTTGTTTCAGCCTGGACGTTAATCTGGATGCTTGTTTCAGCCTGGACGTTAATCTGGACGCTTGTTTCAGCCTGAATGTTAATCTGGATGCTTGTTTCAGCCTGGACGTTAATTTGGATGCTTGTTTCAGCCTGAACGTTAATCTGGATGCTTGTTTCAGCCTGGACGTTGATCTGGATGCTTGTTTCAGCCTGGACGTTGATCTGGATGCTTGTTTCAGCCTGGACATTAATCTGGACGCTTGTTTCAGCCTGGACGTTAATCTGGATGCTTGTTTCAGCCTGGACGTTAATCTGGACGCTTGTTTCAGCCTGGACGTTAATCTGGACGCTTGTTTCAGCCTGGACGTTAATCTGGATGCTTGTTTCAGCCTGGACATTTAATATGGACATGAAATTGAACCTTGGCTATTCACTTCTAGCTGGACATTTAATCTGGAAGTTTGAACTGTAAACTTGTCTCAGTGTCATGTGTTAACGTGATCTTCCTCACCGCAGATACTGCAGCTCCTCCTCTTCGTCACAGTTGATCGTTTCCACAGAGTTTCCGATGCAGTTTTTGCCGTTTTGCGGCAGCGGGCGGCTGCAGGAGCGACTGCGGCTCTGACGGCCAGCAGAACAGACACCCCACGCTGACCAACAGCTCCAACCTCCATCGATCACTCCTACACACACACACACACACACACACATAAACAAACACACACACATACATATAAAGAGTGAAGGCAGAAACATGATGGTGTGATGGCCATTAATGTTTCACAGATCTCAGGTGATCATGGATCCGAGTTCTTTACCTGGCTGTTCCTCCACCGGAGCTCCGATGTCACAAGCAGAACCTCTTGTACCCGCCTTACACACACACTCACACACACCATCCTTCAGCACACTCAGGCCGTTGTTGCGGCAGGGTTGGCAGTGGCAGGAGCTCCTCTCGCTCAGGTATGACTGCAGAGCTCTCCTCAGGTGGAGCTTCTTCACCCCAGCACATGGAACCTCCTTCACCAGCTCATACAGTGGCCGGATCTGACTCACAGAGAACCAGAGTCACAGAGAATCAGAATCAAAGAATCAGAGTCAGAGAATCAGAGAGTCTGAGAGTCAGAATAAGAGAATCAGGTTTGGAGTCAGAGAATCATAGCCAGAGAGTCAGAGAATCAAAATCATGGTTAGAGAATGAGAGTCAAAGACTCAAAGTCAGACAATCAGAGAATTTAAATCAAAGAATCAGAGAGTCAGAGAATCAGTGAATCAGGGTTAGAGAAACAGAGAGAATCAGAGTCAGAGATTCAGGGTCAGAAAAATCAAAATCAGAGAATCACTCAGAGATTCAGAAGCAAAGAATCAGTATTAGAATCAGAGGATCAAAAAGAGAATCAGGATCAGAGTCAGAGAATCAGTCAAGGAGAATCAGAATCAGCATTTGAAATTAGAATCAGAAACAGAAAAAACAATCAAATAATTAGAGTCAGAGATTCAGAGGCTTAATCATAGAATTAAAATCAGAGTCTGAAAAACAGAGTCAGAGAATCAGAATCAGAGAGTTGAATTCAGATTCAGAAGATCAGAAGGTTGAACCTTCTGGCTGATGACTGTCGGCAGGTCCTTCACTGATCCCGCCCACTGAGAGAAACGCTTCCAGTTCTCCACTGCTGTGCTCGGGTCCAGAGCCGTGAGCGCTGAGATGTAAGCAGTGTGTCCTCCAATCGCTGTTGCCTTAACAATGTTTTTATTTTGCTCTCGCTCTGATTGAGAGAGAGGTACGCATGATGTGTTCATTAAAGTGATAGTTCAAATGTTTCTGCTTGCTTCTGTTTGCTGTTTTAGGACTGGACCTGAGGCTAATGTAGTTATCAAGTACTGGAAGCTTAGATTCCAACTCCCACAGTGAGTCGAGTCTTGAGTCTCTGAGATATGAATCTGAGTCGAGGGCTGAATCTCTGAGGTGTGAGTCTGATTCGAGGGTTGAGTCTCTGAGGTTTGGGTCTGAGTCAAGTCTCTGAGGTGTGGGTCTGAGTGGAGGGCTGAGCCTCTGAGGTGTCGGTCTGAGTGGAGGGCTGAGCCTCTGAGGTGCGAGTCTGAATCAAGGGCTGAGCCTCTGAGGTGTGAGTCTGAGTCAAGGACTGAGCCTCTGAGGTGTGGGTCTGAGTCAAGTCTCTGAGGTGCGAGTCTGAATCAAGGGCTGAGTCTCTGAGGTGTGAGTCTGAGTCGAGGGCTGAGCCTCTGAGGTGTGAGCCTGAGTCGAGGGCTGAGCCTCTGAGGTGTGAGTCTGATTCGAGGGTTGAGTCTCTGAGGTGTGAGGCTGAGTCGAGGGCTGAGTCTCTGAGGTGTGGGTCTGAGTCAAGTCTCTGAGGTGTGAGTCTGAGTCGAGGGCTGAGCCTCTGAGGTGTGAGCCTGAGTCGAGGGCTGAGCCTCTGAGGTGTGAGTCTGAGTCTAGGGCTGAGCTTCTGAGGTGTGGGTCTGAGTCAAGTCTCAGAGGTATGGGTCTCAGTTGAGGGTTGAGTCTCTGAGGTTTGGGTCTGAGTTGAGGGATGAGCCTCTGAGGTGTGAGTCAAGTCTCTGAGATATGATTCTGAGTTGAGGGCTGAGTCTCAGAGATATGAGTCTGAGTTGAGGGCTGAGTCTCTGAGGTGTGGGTCTGAGTCAAGTCTCTGAGGTGTGAGTCTGAGTCGAGGGATGAGCCTCTGAGGTGTGGGTCTAAGTTGAGGGCTGAGCCTCTGAGGTGTGAGTCGAGTCTCTGAGATATGAGTCTGAGTCTAGGGCTGTGTCTCTGAAGTGTGGGTCTGAGTCAAGTCTCTGAGGTGTGAGTCTGAGTCGATGGCTGAGTCTCTGGGGTGTGAGTCTGAGTCGAGGTCTCAGCCTCTGAGGTGTGGGTCTGAGTCAAGTCTCTGGGGTGTGAGTCTGAGTCGAAGGCTGAATCTCTGAGGTGTGGGTCTGAGTCAAGTCTCTGAGGTGCCAGTCTGAGTCGAGGGCTGAGTCTCTGAGGTGTGAGTCTGAGTCAAGTCTCTGAGGTGCCAGTCTGAGTCGAGGGCTGAGTTTCTGAGGTGTTGGTCTGAGTCAATTCTCTGAGGTGCCAGTCTGAGTCGAGGGCTGAGTCTCTGAGGTGTGGGTCTGAGTCGAGGGCTGTCTCTGAGGTATGGGTCTGAGTCAAGTCTCTGGTGCCAGTCTGAGTCAATGGCTGAGTCTCTGAGGTGTGGGTCTGAGTCAAGGGCTGAGTCTCTGATGTGTGGGTCTGAGTCAAGTCTCTGAGGTATGAGTCTCAGGTCTCTGAATGAGTATTGATTCTCTGAAGTGTGAGTCAGATTTGAGTCTCAAGTCTTTGAGGCGTGAGTCTGAATCGAGGGCTGAGTCTTTTTATCTGAAGTGTGATCCTGAGTTGAGTCACTAGTGATTAAGTCTGAGTCGAGTCTGGTAAGGCTAACTGTACACTAGAAGACTAAAAGACTTTTAACAGACTAAGGTCTGACACTCAGGGGTCTGGGGGTCTCACAGAGTCACTGTCTGCAGGATTAAGAACTCATAATAATATTAAACACAGTTCATTTTGAGTTGTTCTATGGAAATGTCCAGTTGTTGTGCCCCTAGCATTTACAGATATATTCCACTTCATGTTAGGCTTACAATTTATTTACATTTTAAATAAAACAATGTTACTTTAACAATTTCACCTTCTTGAGCTTCGATTTAGCAACATTGGTTTTTAAATCAATCATATCGAATACTAAGCAATGCAGAAGAGCTTGTCCTCACAGTCATGTGTAATTTAGCTCATGATTTCATATGAAGCTTTTAGCTGAAATCACTGGAGTGACTGACATTATTCTGAGGTAAGTGGGAAAAAATAGAACACAAATGGATTAAATTGCATATTTTAGACGTTCCATGACTGACAACATGTGGTTTGATGCTCTGTAGCACCAATTTTGTTGGCATTTTGATTAAAATGTCTCTGGTGTTACCATCTCTGGTGTTAGCATCTCTCACGTTACCATCTCTGGTGTTAGTGTCTCTCACGTTACCATCTCTGGTGTTACTGTCACTGGTGTTACTGTCCCTGGTGTTATCGTCCCTGGTGTTACTGTCTCTGGTGTTACTGTCCTTGGTGTTACCATCTCTGGTGTTACTGTCCCTGGTGTTACTGCCTCTAGTGTTACTGTCCTTGGTGTTACTTTCTCTGGTGTTACTGTCACTGGTGTTACCGTCACTGTTGTTATCATATCTTGTGTTACCATCTCAGGTGTTGCCGTCTCTGATGTACTGTCACTGGTCTTACCGTCTCTGGTGTTACTGTCTCTCGTGTTACCATCTCTAGTGTTACTGTCCCTGGTATTACTGTATCTGGTGTTACTGTGTCTGGTGTGACCATCTCTGGTGTTACCATCCCAGATTTTACCATCTCTAGTGTTACTGTCCCCGATGTTACTGTCTCTCATGTTACTGTCTCAGGTGTTACAATCTCTGGTGTTACTGTCCTTGGTGTTACTTTCTCTGGTGTTATTGTCACTGTTCTTATCATATCTTGTGTTACCATCTCAGGTGTTGCCGTCTCTGATGTACTGTCACTGGTCTTACCGTCTCTGGTGTTACTATCTCTGGTGTTACCATGATCAGTGTTACTGTCCCTGGTGTTAACATCCCAGGTGTTACTGTCCCTGGTCTTACTGTCTTTAATTTTACTGTCTCTGGTGTTACTGTCATGGGTGTTACCGTCTCTGGTGTTTCCTGTGTCTGGTGTTACTGTCTCTGGTGTTTTCTTTCTTATGTGTAACACCAGTGACCATCAGTAAGATTTTCTGAGATGCTGAGAAGCAACACAGCTCTAAGAAAACTCTTGTGATGTTATTCTGAGGAAATTTTCTGAGATGGTAAAATCAGTGACAGGTAAACTCTTTTGGTACATGTTTTAAAAGACTGATCTGCCACTTGTGGAATGTCAGTGATGTAAAACTCTTACTGTAGTTGTCCTCTTCTCTCCTTAAGAAGTTATAAAACTCTCTGCATCTTACAGTCGTCGAGCTGAAGAAGAACAGGAAAGTGTGGGTCTCTGTGACACACTCTCTAAAATCATGCCTCTCGAATTCTGTAGGGACACAGAGAGAGGGAGAGAGAGAGAGAGAGAGAGAAAATAAAATATAATGTCTATATCTGTGTTGTAGTCATGGCGACCCCTGGTTCCCATCACCACCACTGACATCTGAACCATTTCACACCAAACCACCCTGAATCTCCCTGATTACACCTCACACACTGGATTAAGGAAGAATTAAATATTTTAATTTATTTAAATATTAAATAAAAAAGAATTAAATAAGAATTAAATATTAGTGGAATTCCCCTTTAAATGCTGAAGCTCCTTACGGCTCTTCTGACTGAAGTCCTGGCTGAGGTGCAGCAGGGTTCTGAACTGCCCACCCAGCGTTCCCTCTGACAGGAAGTGTGTCCCAAATCTCTCCAGAACCCTGCGGTATGCAGCGTAATTGTACACCACCGGCAGTTTGGAAAGAACCTTCCAGAAATCCTCAGACAGTGGGAGGTTCTGGGGTGGCTGATTCTGAAACTGAGCCACTTCTACATCACTGCTGATGACCACCAGGTGCCGAGACTGCAGAGAGAATATTACAAACAACAGCACAACAAAAAAACACAATAAACGTTAAAAACCCACATAGAGATTCAGTTTATATCACAATACCTACATTTAGAGTCGGTTATTCATTCAGCCTAATGAGAAACTGTAGAACAGACTCGGTTTATATCACAATACCTACATTTAGAGTCGGTTATTCATTCAGTCTAATGAGAAACTGTAGAACAGACTCGGTTTATATCACAATACCTACATTTAGAGCCGGTTATTCATTCAGTCTAATGAGAAACTGTAGAACGGACTCGGTTTATATCACAATACCTACATTTAGAGTCGGTTATTCATTCAGTCTAATGAGAAACTGTAGAACAGACTCGGTTTATATCACAGTACCTACATTTAGAGTCGGTTATTCATTCAGTCTAATGAGAAACTGTAGAACAGACTCGGTTTATATCACAATACCTACATTTAGAGTCGGTTATTCATTCAGTCTAATGAGAAACTGTAGAACAGACTCAGTTTATATCACAATACCTACATTTAGAGTCGGTTATTCATTCAGTCTAATGAGAAACTGTAGAACGGACTCGGTTTATATCACAATACCTACATTTAGAGACGGTTATTCATTCAGCCTAATGAGAAACTGTAGAACGGACTCGGTTTATATCACAATACCTACATTTAGAGTCGGTTATTCATTCAGTCTAACGAGAAACTGTAGAACGGACTCGGTTTATATCACAATACCTACATTTAGAGACGGTTATTCATTCAGCCAAATGAGAAACTGTAGAACAGACTCGGTTTATATCACAATACCTACATTTAGAGTCGGTTATTCATTCAGCCTAATGAGAAACTGTAGAACGGACTCGGTTTATATCACAATACCTACATTTAGAGCCGGTTATTCATTCAGCCAAATGAGAAACTGTAGAACGGACTCGGTTTATATCACAATACCTACATTTAGAGTCGGTTATTCATTCAGCCTAATGAGAAACTGTAGAACGGACTCGGTTTATATCACAATACCTACATTTAGAGCCGGTTATTCATTCAGCCTAATGAGAAACTGTAGAACGGACTCGGTTTATATCACAATACCTACATTTAGAGCCGGTTATTCATTCAGCCTAATGAGAAACTGTAGAACAGACTCGGTTTATATCACAATACCTACATTTAGAGACGGTTATTCATTCAGCCAAATGAGAAACTGTAGAACAGACTCGGTTTATATCACAATACCTACATTTAGAGTCGGTTATTCATTCAGCCTAATGAGAAACTGTAGAACGGACTCGGTTTATATCACAATACCTACATTTAGAGTCGGTTATTCATTCAGTCTAATGAGAAACTGTAGAACGGACTCGGTTTATATCACAATACCTACATTTAGAGCCGGTTATTCATTCAGCCTAATGAGAAACTGTAGAACGGACTCGGTTTATATCACAATACCTACATTTAGAGACGGTTATTCATTCAGCCAAATGAGAAACTGTAGAACAGACTCGGTTTATATCACAATACCTACATTTAGAGCCGGTTATTCATTCAGTCTAATGAGAAACTGTAGAACAGACTCGGTTTATATCACAATACCTACATTTAGAGCCGGTTATTCATTCAGTCTAATGAGAAACTGTAGAACAGACTCGGTTTATATCACAATACCTACATTTAGAGCCGGTTATTCATTCAGCCTAATGAGAAACTGTAGAACAGACTCGGTTTATATCACAATACCTACATTTAGAGTCGGTTATTCATTCAGCCTAATGAGAAACTGTAGAACGGACTCGGTTTATATCACAATACCTACATTTAGAGTCGGTTATTCATTCAGTCTAATGAGAAACTGTAGAACGGACTCGGTTTATATCACAATACCTACATTTAGAGCCGGTTATTCATTCAGCCTAATGAGAAACTGTAGAACAGACTCGGTTTATATCACAATACCTACATTTAGAGTCGGTTATTCATTCAGCCTAATGAGAAACTGTAGAACGGACTCGGTTTATATCACAATACCTACATTTAGAGCCGGTTATTCATTCAGCCTAATGAGAAACTGTAGAACAGACTCGGTTTATATCACAATACCTACATTTAGAGTCGGTTATTCATTCAGCCTAATGAGAAACTGTAGAACGGACTGTGTTCATATTCCTCTCATTAATAACTTGCCCTGTAGAAATGACAGTCTGTCTGTAAATCGTGATGTCATACCTGTATTTTTTTCAGGTCTTCACTAGATGTGAAGTAATTGTGCCCTGCAGTGGTTCCTTCTGTGTTCTCACGGTTATCAATGTTCTTCATGTAGTGCCAGGAGCTGGAGTAGAACTCACTGGAAAAGTCGTTTTTAGCCGTAACCTTGCAGAATACAGAAAATATAGATTATAGATTACAATATAGATTCACTGAAGGGTCTTCTCATGTGTTTTTTCTTAACTTTATTCTGAAGAAAAAAAATACGAAAAATTGTTATTTTTCAAAAACTTCTTAAAAATTCTCTTATTTGTTTCTGAACTCTTTTAGTAAGAGTAATTCTAGAGTAAGTGATCTTCCTGAAAACATTCTGTTCTTTAATATGTTCTTAATCTTATGACAGACTCTCCTTCATCTGAGGCAGTTTCAGCCCAGTTTCATCAGCCCTGCACTGGTTACCAGTTAAACTTCACACTGATTATAAAATCCTATTACTGACCTATAAAGCTCTAAACGGACTCGCCCCTCAGTACCTGAGTGACCTTTTTCTCCCACTATGAACCATCACGCCTACTTAGATCACAAGGTGCTGCTCACTACTGGTACCTAGAACTAATAACCATCCTGACCATCCTGAGCGTCTGATACTGGTCTTCTTCTGCCTGATCAGGTGCCACTGCTCGCCAGCCCTCTGGACCGGCTTGACCATCATTGACCTCATGAACTGACCCTCCTGCTGCTGCTGCATAAACTCTAATGAGCTGTTGCTCTCCCCATTTTTCCCGTTTTGTTTCCTAATATTTTCTACTCAGGCTGTTTGCTGTCCGTCGTGGTCCAGAGGAGGACGGGTTCCTCTTCTGAGTCTTGGTTCCTGTCAGTGTTTCTTCCTTTTGCTCTCAGGGAGTTTTTATTGCCACTGTTGCCGTTGGCGACGCTCATGGAGGCTCAGACCTGGATTTTTCTGTAAAGCTGCTTTGTGACAACACCTGCTGTAAAACGCTCTACATGAATAAACTTTGCTTGCTGTATTGATGAGTTGATCATCTACACTGATCAGTCTCATTGCTGCCTCTGCTGCTCCTCCTCCTCGACTCCTCTTTCCTTTGTCACTCCACAGTTATCAGATTTTCTAAGGAGGACTTTTCCTGTCAGCTGTTTTTTCCATCTGCTGTAGATCTTGTTTGCTAAATATTTTAAAGGCTGGTTTGATCTTTTCCTCCACTTTGCTTCTCTGAGTGGATTAAACTAAATAATGGAAATTTCTATATAAATTCAAACTGCCAAAGTGAAATAATCAAAATATTCTGAATTACATGTAAGAATTTTTGGCTTCTATCTCCAATACTGTCCTAGGTTTGTTCTTAACTGTGTTCTTGAGAAAGTTTCTAAGGAAAAGTCGGCATCAGATTCATGACATGTTATTAATGCGCAGAACGGTTCTCGTCTTTGAGCTCTTGACTGTGTGTAGATTCTGTTCTTACCTGAGAACAAACCCCACATAAGAGAACACTGGAGAGTCAGAGTCTTCATCAGAACTGCATGAGTGGGATTTGGAAGGAATTTCTTTGGAACTGTTAGAGAACAAGGAACAATATTCTCACCAATGTCTTAGTGCTTGTCTTAGGAAAAACAGGAAACCAGCCCCTGATTTTCTGCAGTAATCAGATTAAACACATTTAACCAGTTACTGACTTCACTGGAGACGTGTTGAGAGTTTCAGTGCTGAACCAGTTACTGACTTCACTGGAGACGTGTTGAGAGTTTTAGTGCTGAACCAGTTACTGACTTCACTGGAGACGTGTTGAGAGTTTCAGGGCTGAACCAGTTACTGACTTCACTGTAGACGTGTTGAGAGTTTCAGTGCTGAACCAGTTACTGACTTCACTGTAGACGTGTTGAGAGTTTCAGTGCTGAACCAGTTACTGACTTCACTGGAGACGTGTTGAGAGTTTCAGTGCTGAACCAGTTACTGACTTCACTGGAGACGTGTTGAGAGTTTCAGTGCTGAACCAGTTACTGACTTCACTGGAGACGTGTTGAGAGTTTCAGGGCTGAACCAGTTACTGACTTCACTGGAGACGTGTTGAGAGTTTCAGGGCTGAACCAGTTACTGACTTCACTGGAGACGTGTTGAGAGTTTCAGTGCTGAACCAGTTACTGACTTCACTGGAGACGTGTTGAGAGTTTCAGTGCTGAACCAGTTACTGACTTCACTGGAGACGTGTTGAGAGTTTCAGTGCTGAACCAGTTACTGACTTCACTGGAGACGTGTTGAGAGTTTCAGTGCTGAACCAGTTACTGACTTCACTGGAGACGTGTTGAGAGTTTCAGTGCTGAACCAGTTACTGACTTCACTGGAGACGTGTTGAGAGTTTCAGGGCTGAACCAGTTACTGACTTCACTGGAGACGTGTTGAGAGTTTCAGTGCTGAACCAGTTACTGACTTCACTGGAGACGTGTTGAGAGTTTCAGTGCTGAGCCAGTTACTGACTTCACTGTAGACGTGTTGAGAGTTTCAGTGCTGAACCAGTTACTGACTTCACTGGAGACGTGTTGAGAGTTTCAGTGCTGAACCAGTTACTGACTTCACTGGAGACGTGTTGAGAGTTTCAGGGCTGAACCAGTTACTGACTTCACTGGAGACGTGTTGAGAGTTTCAGTGCTGAACCAGTTACTGACTTCACTGGAGACGTGTTGAGAGTTTCAGTGCTGCTGAAATGTGTTTTCGGTTATGTTTATGTTTACTGTACCTGGAAGCTGTATCTGAGGACGCTGTTTGGGAGTCTGTAGATGTCCTTATGATCACCACTGAACACTTTCCTGCACTGACCACCAAAACTTTTAGTGTTTATAACTGACCCTCTAAACTCCCCCCGCACTGCATCATACCTGAGAGAGAGAGAGAGAGAGAGAGAGAGAGAGAGAGAGAGAGAGAGAGAGAGAGAGAGAGAGAGAGAGAGAGAGAGAGAGAGACAGAGAGAGAGAGAGAGACAGAGAGAGAGACAGAGAGAGAGAGAGAGAGAGAGAGAGAGACAGAGAGAGAGAGAGAGAGAGAGAGAGAGAGAGAGACAGAGAGAGAGAGAGAGAGAGAGAGAGACAGAGAGAGAGAGAGAGAGAGACAGAGAGAGAGACAGAGAGAGAGAGAGAGAGACAGAGAGAGAGAGAGAGAGAGAGAGAGAGACAGAGAGAGAGAGAGAGAGAGAGAGAGAGAGAGACAGAGAGAGAGAGAGAGAGAGAGAGAGACAGAGAGAGAGAGAGAGAGAGAGAGAGAGAGAGAGAGAGAGAGAGAGAGAGAGAGAGAGAGAGACTATGCTTTAATATGATCATTATCAGTATTAAACTTTGGAAAAGTAAAGAAAAAGGAGAGAATGAAAAATGAATGAATAGATAGATGGACAGCCAGACAGATGGTCATTTACCCAAAGCCGGTGAGCTCTATCTGTGGTGGGGGTTTCTGTAGGTTACAGATCTGTTCTCTGTTCTCACATCGCTGCTCATCTGAGTTGTCCTCACAGTCCACATCTCCATTACACACCAGAAACTGACTGATACATTCACCTGGACACACACACACACACACACACACTTCAGGACAAAGAGGCAGGACCACCAACATCCAATATCCACTCAATAAGGACAAAGAGGCAGGACCACCAACATTCAATATCCATTCAATCAGGACAAAGAGGCAGGACCACCAACATTCAATATCCACTCAATCAGGACAAAGAGGCAGGACCACCAACATTCAATATCCATTCAATCAGGACAAAGAGGCAGGACCACCAACATTCAATACCCACTCAATCAGGACAAAGAGGCAGGACCACCAACATTCAATATCCATTCAATCAGGACAAAGAGGCAGGACCACCAACATTCAATATCCATTCAATCAGGACAAAGAGGCAGGACCACCAACATTCAATGTTCAATCAGGACAAAGAGGCAGGACCACCAACATTCAATGTTCAATCAGGACAAAGAGGCTGGACAACCACCATTCAATATCCACCCATGCAGGACTAGGATTACATCCAGATTCCTATCGATTATAATTAATTCCATCATTTTAAAGCCAGTCCAGCTGAATCACCACCTTCCCCTCGTGTCGCTGGACTAGAACATAATTAACATCACGCTGTTTACCAGACTGGCAGCGGAAGCGCTCCCCACAGCCCTCCTCCAGGGGGCAGCCTTGAGTGGTCTCGCAGCTCTGTGTGCGAAGGGAGTCACCCGAACACGGCAGCCCCCCAAACTGGGGATACACTGAGACTGAGCGGATCTGCGTCTGAACACAAACGGAGAAAAGAAATGAATTACTCTCATAATATCCCTGACATTATAACGACAGCAGTTAAAACACTGTAGCCACACGCTTATCTGACCTCACACGCTTATCTGACGTCACACGCTTATCTGACCTCACACGCTTATCTGACGTCACACGCTTATCTGACGTCACACGCTTATCTGACCTCACACGCTTATCTGACCTCACACGCTTATCTGACGTCACACGCTTATCTGACGTCACACGTTTATCTGAGGTCACACGCTTATCTGACCTCACACGCTTATCTGACGTCACACGCTTATCTGACGTCACACGCTTATCTGACGTCACACGCTTATCTGACCTCACACGTTTATCTGACATCACACGCTTATCTGACATCACACGCTTATCTGACCTCACACGCTTATCTGACGTCACACGCTTATCTGACGTCACACGTTTATCTGAGGTCACACGCTTATCTGACGTCACATGCTTATCAGTCAGCTCTGCCCTGGTTACCTGGAGAACACCAGGTAAGCGTAGCAAACCCAGTGAACCCAGTGAGACGTGAGCTGACATTGACGTCTATACATAGCACATATTTAAAAACAATGGTTCTTCAAGCATTCTTTAGTAAAGAACGTGACTCTTTATAGAACCATGAACACGTTCAGAACCCATTGCACTAATGAAGGGTTCTTTGCATCATGAAAGTTTCTGGTATTGTCACAATGTATACAGTGCATCCGGAAAGTATTCACAGCGCTTCACTTTTTCCACATTTTGTTTTGTTACAGCCTTATTCCAAATTGAATTAAATTAATCTTTTTCCTCTAAATTCTACACAAAATACCCCATTGTGACCATGTGAAAAACGTTTTCTCGAGAGTTTTGAAAATTTATTAAAATTAAAAAACAAAGAAATCATATTTACATAAGTATTCACAGCCTTTGCTTAATACTTTGTAGAACCACCTTTGGCAGCAACTACAGCCTCAAGTCTTTTTGAATATGATGCCACAAGCTTGGCACACCTATCTTTAGGCAGTTTTGCCCATTCTTCTTTGCAGTACCTCTGAAGCTCCATCAGGTTGGATGGGAGACGTCTGTGCACAGCCATTTTCAGATCTCTCCAGAGATGTTCAATCGGATTCAAGTCTGGGCTCTGGCTGGGCCACTCCAGGACATTCACAGAGTGGTCCTGAAGCCACTGCTTTGAGATCTTGGCTGTGTGCTTCGGATCGTTGTCCTGCTGAAAAATGAACCGTCGCCCCAGTCTGAGGTCAAGAGCGCTCTGGAGCAGGTTTTTATCCAGGATGTCTCTGTACATTGCGGCATTCATCTTTCCCTCTATCCTGACTAGTCTGCCAGTTCCTGCTGCTGAGAAACATCCCCATAGCATGATGCTGCCACCACCATGCTTGACTGTAGGGATGGTATTGGCCTCGTGATGAGCAGTGCCTGGTTTCCTCCAAACATGACGCCTGGCATTCACACCAAAGAGTTCAATCTTTGTCTCATCAGACCAGAGAATTTTGTTTCTCATGGTCTGAGAGTCCTTCAGGTGCCTTTTTGCAAATTCCAGACGGGCTGCCTTGTGCCTTTTACTAAGGAGTGGCTTTCGCCTGGCCACTCTGCCATACAGGCCTGATTGGTGGATTGCTGCAGAGATGGTTGTCCTTCTGCAAGGTTCTCCTCTCTCCACGGAGGAACGCTGGAGCTCTGACAGAGTGATCATTGGGTTCTTGGTCACCTCCCTGACCAAGGCCCTTCTCCCCCGATCGCTCAATTTAGACGGCCGGCCAGCTCTAGGAAGAGTCCTGGTGGTTCCGAACTTCTTCCATTTACGAATGATGGAGGCCACTGTGCTCATTGGGACCTTCAACGCAGCAGTAATTTTTCTGTATCCTTCCCCAGATTTGTGCCTCGAGACAATTTTGTCTCGGAGGTCTACAGACAATTCCTTTGACTTCATGCTTGGTGTTTGCGCTCTGACATGCAGTCAACTGTGGGACCTTATATAGACAGGTGTGTGCCTTTCCAAATCATGTCCAATCAACCACAGGTGGACTCCATTTAAGCTGTAGAAACATCTCAAGGATGATCAGTGGAAACAGGATGCACCTGAGCTCAATTTTGAGCTTCATGGCAAAGGCTGTGAATACTTATGTAAATATGATTTCTTTGTTTTTTAATTTTAATACATTTTCAAAACTCTCGAGAAAACTTTTTTCACATGGTCACAATGGGGTATTTTGTGTAGAATTTTGAGGAAAAAGATTAATATAATTAAATTTGGAATAAGGCTGTAACAAAACAAAATGTGGAAAAAGTGAAGCGCTGTGAATACTTTCCGGATGCACTGTATAAAAATGATATACAGTACATTCCCCATCAAGCTAAAGAACCCTTTCGTGATCCAAACCCTTTAATCATGCAGATGGGTTCTTTGAGTGTTTATTTGCTTTACTTAAGAACCTTGAAGAACCATCATTATTTAGAGTGCAGTGTATCTGTCTATGGAGCTGTCCTTTTGCTGTAAGGCAAACAACTTTCCTGAGTAAAGCAATCTTTATGGTGTTCAAGCTCTTTAGCGCCACCTGTGATTTGGAGCAGGCGTCGCAGGCTGACCATGATGACCATGGACCCCAAGCACAATGCACTGGCTCAGAACTGACCGCAGGCCTGGAGGAAAACATGACAGCATGCAATAACTTAAACACACTGCGGCCTCTGAAATGAACACATTTTCTATGGAGTGTCTATACAACTGCATAAATAACAGGATGAAGAGCACTTACCACAGGATGACCGCAGTCAGGCTGGACAGGAGCAGCGCCGCGCCGCAGCACCCGAACTGACAACAACACACCCACAGCTTCAGAATCACCACAAGCTCATCAGACAAGTCTGTCCAAACCTTAAAGCAGCAGCTCAGCAGGAATTCAGATTCCTCCCCTCGGTCGGCCGAGACGCCACCAGGGTCTGAAATTCACTTCTTCAGCTTTGGCACTGGAGCTACGAGGCTAACTTGGCCAGTGGTGGACGAAGTACACAAACCATGTACTGGAGTTACAGGAGAGACCCCCAGGGTAAAATATTCCTCCAGTAAAGTAGAAGTTCCTCCCTTTAGACCTCCACTTGAGTAAAAGTACTAAAGTATTTCCCTTCAAATGTACTTAAGTATAAAGTAAAAGTACTAAAAGAGGAATTCTGGCTCTGATGTCCTGTTATCATTTTTATAACCAGACTGGCTTCATGAACTCATTTCAGGTGAAAGTCCTCCAGCGTCTCTCTTGGTAAACCAGTCTTTTAATAGAACGTCATTAATTAGTGACGCTGACGTCTATTAAAATGATCAGAAGCACAAAACACTGAAGGTAAACAGTTTCCATCAGGGAGAACCGAGTGGCTCTGAAATCACTTTTTACACACAAGCAAAGTTTCAGTTTCAGATTTATTTACAACTTAGTTCCAAGTTTAAGTTGAATAAAAACTGGCTTTAAACTCAGGATCACAGATGAGCTCCTTTACTATGTTGATCTGTAGGCGTCTGTTCATAAACATAAACCAGCCCAAACTCATTTACTATAAAATGAAATGGTGTTTGTAGAAATTCAGAAAAAAGCCGCGTCAGTCTCGACTGCATATGTGGACATATTTCTATATTGAGCTCTATTTACACAAAGTTAGGTTAGTTCATCATTTATGTTGAACAGACTCTCCCAAAGTTTTACGCTGCTGCGCTGACGTTGAACCGCGTGCTGCACTGGGTCGGTATGACCAACAGGTCAAAACCAGCTCTAAACAAAGTGACCGCTGGGCCCTGATTGGTGCTCTGGCTTTGCGCTTCTTTCGTTTTGACATGTTACGTTTTTATACACACAGAAACCAAAAGGAACGGCAGATTTCTCAAAATGTAGGAGGAAAAAGTCGGATATTAGACTCTGAAATGTAGTGGAGTGAAAGGAAAAAGTCGCCCAGAACGGAGAAACTTCAGTACAGATACACCAAAAATACTAAAGTACAGGAACTAATTACATTTACTCAGTTACTCAGTTATTTAGTTACTCAGATACTCAGTTACTCAGTTATTTAGTTACTCAGTTATTTAGTTACTCAGATACTCAGTTACTCAGTTATTTAGTTACTCAGTTACTCAGTTACTCAGTTATTTAGTTACTCAGATACTCAGTTACTCAGTTATTTAGTTACTCAGTTACTCAGTTATTTAGTTACTCAGATACTCAGTTACTCAGTTATTTAGTTACTCAGATACTCGGTTATTTAGTTACTCAGTTACTCAGTTATTTAGTTACTCAGATACTCAGTTACTCAGTTATTTAGTTACTCAGATACTCAGTTATTTAGTTACTCAGATACTCAGTTACTCAGTTATTTAGTTACTCAGTTACTCAGTTATTTAGTTACTCAGATACTCAGTTACTCAGTTATTTAGTTACTCAGATACTCAGTTATTTAGTTACTCAGATACTCAGTTACTCAGTTATTTAGTTACTCAGATACTCGGTTATTTAGTTACTCAGTTACTCAGTTATTTAGTTACTCAGATACTCAGTTACTCAGTTACTCAGTTACTGTCCACCACTGGATTTGGCTAAAAGTAATGGAGCTTATACAGCTGATGCTATTTACACTGAAGTGTTCAAAGGACGCTTAATGTAACATAAATATGTGCTATTTTATACGGTTCCTTCACTCTGATATTACAGCCTCATTAGCTCAGTTCAGCTCTTTTTATCTGGGTTAATGGCCCAATTTTATTACTTATTTCTAGTGCTTACACCTTGGTTTTATCTGTGTCTTGTTCCTTTTTTATCTAGTTTGCCCACATGACTCTCAAAAATAAATTTTAGTTTTCAATAATAACGTACGGTACACAATACTTTAGAAACATGACCAGTACACAAAGCCCTGTAGTGTTATCCACTACACCATCCCACCCAGCATCATCCCATTGGCCTGGACGCCGTTGCGCCGTTGCAGCTGTTTTTGTTAGATTGATATTATATATGTGTATTTATTTGTGGAAAGGCGGCTCATTTGTTCCGGTCAATGCTAAATAACTTTCCTGTCCAGTCCTCCCTTTGGAAGAACACAGCTTCTCCCAGTGCTGCCTCCGAAACTCAAACCTGCAGCAAAAATGAGCGTTCGCCACGTTAGCCTCGCAGCTCCAGCGCTAAAGCTCACAAAGCAGACCGGCTCAGACGAGGAGGGAAACACTGCAGAGCTGCCGCTTTAAAATCCCACAGAAGTGTGGAGCACAGATCAGGAGTGGCCCTGTGTTTCCACACAACCTCCTGTTCACACATCTACTAGAACCCTGTTAGACCCGCACTCACACGGTTCACTTCACAGCAAACAAGTAGCAGCAGTAAATAAACAAACAGGGCATAAATACTGAAAGTCTGTGATCTTTTCTTTTAAATCTGTAAAGAAACAGTGTCTGTTTAGTGTTTTGCACATTTCAAAGCAAAAGAAGGTCATGAGAAGTAAAAAGAAGAGGAAGTGCTGAAGATTCTGCACTGTTCTTAGGTCAGTGGTCAGATTTGGTCAGATTTCTGACCATGTTGAGGTCATTTTCTACTAAAAGGTCGGATTTGTTTTTGAGCCTTTTCTCTCCTTTAATAATGCTCATGTTTATATTATTATTATTATTATTATTACTACACACCACTAAATACTATACCTAAAAACGGTTCTTCAAGGGTTCTTTAGTAAAGACAGTGGTTCTATATAGAACTATGAAAACTTAAAGGACCATTTGCATGATTACCAGCTCAGATTGGTGGAGAACCATAAAGGGTTCTCCTGTTGTTGTGTCACCCTTTTTTTGGTGCTATATAGAATCGTTACACTCTCTGTCAACGTGAAGAACATTTCCATTAAGAACCGTTGAAGCCATGCTGGTGGTTCTGTGAGTGCTCATGGTTCTATATGGAACTGAGTTTAAAATACAGAAGAGAAGCTTTTCCACTCTCAGTCTTCCGGAAGCTGCTGTAAACATAAACGCAGCCTGGATTTATGTCTTTCCCGACTCTTCCTGCGCTTCAGCGCCAACATGCAGACATTAAACACATTAAAAACCATTACACCTCTTCACTTACTGAACACCGCAGTGAGGCGCAGCACATCACTGCACATCAACAGCACAGTCCAAGCACCAACACCACCAGCCAACGCAGAGCCCTGCCCGGTTCAGTCTGGCCTAACTGGTCAGTGGGGGTTGTGAGGGTTTGGTCGCAGGTCCTGCAGGGATGTGACTGAGTGGTCAGCGCTGTAAAAGCCGATGTTGTGACTGGCTGTAGTTTTCTTACTGTGGTCAAGTCCAGTCGGAGTGGGAGGAGGGAGGAGGGAGGTGGGAGGAGGAAGGTCTTCAGTTCAAAGAATTCCTCACAGAGAGGAACATAAATCTGCTCCTTCAACGCTTTCCGCTTTTATCACTTCCAGACATCAGCGGAGTCAGGGTACATTCAGACCAGATGGGAACATCTATTGCGGAAAACAGGGAAATTCTCACTTACAGGGAAACAAAACCAAAACAAAGGAGGTTTCCTGGATCACATACAGATAAACAGATTCTACTGAACTGAGCTGAAGCACATCCAGGACTAAATTCCTTCTGCTCTGTGACTCTCAAGCTTAATTCTGATTATTTTATTAAAACTAATGATTAAACATTTCCAAAACAGTCCTAACTCGACCAAACTGGACCGAATGTGTCCGTCGTGACTGTTCCAGTGACCGTTTCGGCTCATTCTGAGCTCAGAATCTCAGCAGGTCATGACCAGCAGACGCAGCTCTGACCAGCTGTTCACCCAGAAAATCACCACATTTTACACTAAAACACTAAAAAGAGCTGAACTGCAGGAAACATGGAGATTCTTAATGCTCCTCATTTACTGCAAAACACTGGGATCAAACTGCTCACCATGTGGCCATGAGGGACAGGGATGCAGCCCCACCGCCTGCTCTGAAACACAGAGACAAACACTCTGAGGTTATGTTCAGACTGACAGTCCAGATCCGATTTCTGTCGTATCCAAATTGATTTCTGTTAGTCTGAACCACAAAAAACACATTTTTTTCTAATCAGATCTGAAACACATTTGTAGCTGGTTTGAAATGCGACTCTAGTCAGATTTCTACAGATGCGTCTCAGCCTGGACGCTCTGGACGTTCTGGACACTCTGGACGGTCAGATCAGATTTCAAAGTGCCATTTTTGTCATTCGTAACTCGACAAACAGCGTCGACGTGGAATCCAGAGTGATGAAGAGCTGGGATTCAGGAGGAGCTCCAGAGACTGATGATGATGATGATGAGAGTTCTGAGGAGTCTGGAGGGGAGATGATGCTCCTCCATCTCTCCTGAAATCCCGTCACCAGCGTAGCTACGTAGTTACTGACGCCAACGTCGTTACCACGGCAACCCATGCAGATAGACTGGTGATGTCTGGACACACAAATCCGATCTGACCGCTTGCAGAGCGGACAGTCGACTCAGAAGATCTGATTTGAGGAGCGAATCCGGTTCGCCTGCAGTCTGAACGCAGAGCGTGTTTCTGTAGTGACAGAAAAATGTGACACAGGAATTAAAAATCACTGTAAACACCTAAGATCTGTAGATTTCATGACACATTCGTTTTGTAGTGGTTTTTTTGTGGGAGCTCAGTTTGAATATTTCGGAGTTTTTAAATCTGTTTCGTCCACTGGGTTCCGCTTCATTTGATGCCAGAGACGTTTGCATGTGTGGAGCCGTGACTGTCGTCTCTCTGGTTCTGCAGGACTGTGTGGGCTTTTATTTATATCTGTTTCTCTTTCTCTGCCCCACGACAATCAAAGCGCTTTTCATCAAACCTTCAGTGTGAATTCTCCATTTAAGTCTTCGTTGTTAGTTAAAATGTTGGCAGTGGGGTTTGGCAGAGGAACGCAGAGTGGTCAGACAGCGTCCAGGCCGACACTGACTAATGTTTACAGCACTGACTGACGCCCACGGCAGACCTCCACTCCGACTGCACTTATACAGAGACACTCAGTCACTGCAGCCTCCGCCTCCCACTCACATCACAGCAGATCCTCAGCTGCCGCTCTGGATTATTAGTGATTGAATGGTGGGATTAAGGTGCTGCTGTGTTTATGTAAGTGCAGCAGGGCTGACTGTCAGATTAATTCCACATTTCTCCATAACTTTGGTATGAAACGGTTCAGACGTCTTTACAGTGGTGGTGATGGGAACCAGGCGTCGCCATGACTACAACACAGATATAGACACTTTATTTACCATCCAGAACCAGCAGAGAACCTACACGAGTCTTCTGAGCTTATATGGAATGTTGATGATGGAAAACAGTGGAAAATCTGGAATACTGAGTTTTCTTTGGGGACTATTTTGTCGCACAGCGCCCTGCATGTCTCCCTCCACCATGAATGGAGTTGAAGTTCTCTAAACTCTCATAAAACAGCGTCTCAGTCATCAGGCAGTGAATTCAGATCCAGTTCATGTAGGAACTTTCTGTAGGAGCTTTTAGAGGGGAACGTCTGGTTCCCATCACCACCACTGTGAACGACTCAGTAAGTTTATCTAGAACGGAGTGTATCACACCGAACCGCTCAGAACCGCTCTGATTACATCTTAAACAATTAATTAAAAAATCATTTCCCCTTTAAGGTCTAAGAGTAAGGGGCTATAGGACAGAGCATATGGGTTTAGTCTAGAGCACTGGGGTTAGGGTGTACGGGATGGGGTCCATGGTATGGGGTATAGAGGACAGGGTTTGTAGGTTCAGCACTTAAGATCTACTGGACAAGGTGTCCTACCTATGTAATGAGGTGTTGGGAATAGTGCGGTTAGGGGATTGGTAATAGGGTCTAGGGGGGTTAGGAGACAGGT
Organism: Pygocentrus nattereri; assembly: GCF_015220715.1. Lineage (NCBI taxonomy): Eukaryota > Metazoa > Chordata > Actinopteri > Characiformes > Serrasalmidae > Pygocentrus > Pygocentrus nattereri. Next base: position 3,030,419 of record NC_051239.1, on the reverse strand, counting down.
AATTGGGTCTAGAGGATAAGAGAATAGGTAATAGGGTCTAGAGGGTTAGGGGACTGGTGCTAGGGTCTAGAGGGTTAGGGGATTGGTGATAGGGTCTAGAGGGTTAGGGGATAGGTGATTGGGTCTAGAGGGTTAGGGGATAGGTGATAGGGTCTAAGGAATAAGGCTTTAGAGTTAGATGATCGGGTCTAGAGTGTTAGGGGATTGGTGATAGGGTCTAGAGGGTTAGGGGATTGGTGATAGGGTCTAGAGGGTTAGGGGATAGGTGATAGGGTCTAGAGGGTTAGGGGATTGGTGATAGGGTCTAGAGGGTTAGGGGATAGGTGATAGGGTCTAGAGGGTTAGGGGATAGGTGATAGGGTCTAAGGAATAAGGCTTTAGAGTTAGGTGATCGGGTCTAGAGGGTTAGGGGATTGGTGATAGGGTCTAGAGGGTTAGGGGATTGGTGATAGGGTCTAGAGGGTTAGGGGATAGGTGATAGGGTCTAGAGGGTTAGGGGATTGGTGATAGGGTCTAGAGGGTTAGGGGATAGGTGATAGGGTCTAGAGGGTTAGGGGATAGGTGATAGGGTCTAAGGAATAAGGCTTTAGAGTTAGGTGATCAGGTCTAGAGGGTTAGGGGATTGGTGATAGGGTCTAGAGGGTTAAGGGATTGGTGATAGGGTCTAGAGGGTTAGGGTATAGGTGATAGGGTCTAGAGGGTTAGGGGATTGGTGATAGGGTCTAGGGAATAAGGCTTTAGAGTTAGGTGATAGGGTCTAGAGGGTTAGGGGATTGGTGATAGGGTCTAGAGGGTTAGGGCATAGGTGATAGGGTCTAGAGGGTTAGGGGATAGGTGATAGGGTCTAGAGGGTTAGGGGACTGGTGATAGGGTCTAGAGGGTTAGGGGATAGGTGATAGGGTCTAAGGAATAAGGCTTTAGAGTTAGGTCATCGGGTCTAGAGGGTTAGGGGATTGGTGATAGGGTCTAGAGGGTTAAGGGATTGGTGATAGGGTCTAGAGGGTTAGGGGATAGGTGATAGGGTCTAGAGGGTTAGGGGATTGGTGATAGGGTCTAGGGAATAAGGCTTTAGAGTTAGGTGATAGGGTCTAGAGGGTTAGGGGATTGGTGATAGGGTCTAGAGGGTTAGGGCATAGGTGATAGGGTCTAGAGGGTTAGGGGATAGGTGATAGGGTCTAGAGGGTTAGGGGACTGGTGATAGGGTCTAGAGCGTTAGGGGATTGGTAATAGGGTCTAGAGGGTTAGGGGATAGGTGATTGGGTCTAGAGGGTTAGGGGATAGGTGATAGGGTCTAAGGAATAAGGCTTTAGAGTTAGGTGATCGGGTCTAGAGGGTTAGGGGATTGGTGATAGGGTCTAGAGGGTTAGGGGATTGGTGATAGGGTCTAGAGGGTTAGGGGATAGGTGATAGGGTCTAAGGAATAAGGCTTTAGAGTTAGGTGATCGGGTCTAGAGGGTTAGGGGATTGGTGATAGGGTCTAGAGGGTTAAGGGATTGGTGATAGGGTCTAGAGGGTTAGGGGATAGGTGATAGGGTCTAGAGGGTTAGGGGATTGGTGATAGGGTCTAGGGAATAAGGCTTTAGAGTTAGGTGATAGGGTCTAGAGGGTTAGGGGATTGGTGATAGGGTCTAGAGGGTTAGGGGATTGGTGATAGGGTCTAGAGGGTTAGGGGATAGGTGATAGGGTCTAAGGAATAAGGCTTTAGAGTTAGGTGATCGGGTCTAGAGGGTTAAGGGATTGGTGATAGGGTCTAGAGGGTTAGGGGATAGGTGATAGGGTCTAGAGGGTTAGGGGATTGGTGATAGGGTCTAGGGAATAAGGCTTTAGAGTTAGGTGATAGGGTCTAGAGGGTTAGGGGATTGGTGATAGGGTCTAGAGGGTTAGGGCATAGGTGATAGGGTCTAGAGGGTTAGGGGATAGGTGATAGGGTCTAGAGGGTTAGGGGATATGTGATAGGGTCTAGGGAATAAGGCTTTAGAGTTAGGTGATAGGGTCTAGAGGGTTAGGGGATTGGTGATAGGGTCTAGAGGGTTAGGGGATTGGTGATAGGGCCTAGAGGGTTAGGGGATAGGTGATAGGGTCTAGAGGGTTAGGGGATTGGTGATAGGGTCTAGAGGGTTAGGGGATTGGTGATAGGGCCTAGAGGGTTAGGGGATAGGTGATAGGGTCTAGGAAATAAGGCTTTAGATTTAGGTGATAGGGTCTAGAGGGTTAGGGGATTGGTGATAGGGTCTAGGGAATAAGGCTTTAGAGTTAGGTGATAGGGTCTAGAGGGTTAGGTGATTGGTAATAGGGTCTAGAGGGTTAGGGGATAGGTGATAGGGTCTAGAGGGTTAGGAGATAGGTGATAGGGTCTAGAGGGTTAGGGGATTGGTGATAGGGTCTAGGAAATAAGGCTTTAGAGTTAGGTGATAGGGTCTAGAGGGTTAGGGGATTGGCAATAGGGTCTAGAGGGTTAGGGGATAGGTGATAGGGTCTAGAGGGTTAGGGGATAGGTGATAGGGTCTAGAGGGTTAGGGGATTGGTGATAGGGTCTAGTGTTATAATACAATAATAAAGAATGACATCCATCTGTCATAAGATCAATTACTGATAACAGTGACAGTGACATTGTAATCTTGCTGATCATACCCATCGGACGTGGCTGTGACAGGACTGTTTCAGTGTTACAGAGCTGAGCTCGTGTGCTGCAGTACTGATTGTCCTGAAGTCCAGGCCGTATTTCTGTCCTCTTATTGATTTGGCTGCTCCTTTAATCCTGGTGAAAATATCTGCCGTGAGAAACTTAGTGGACTTATTTTTGGTAACGTCGTCACCTCCATTAATCAGTGGCGCTGCAGCAGAGCCAAGCTGAACAGACACATTATAACATTTCATCACACAGACTCAGAATAACAGACATCCAATAACAGTCCTCTCCCTCAGACACTGAGGAGTGGCCAGAAACGGCCAGGAGGAAGAGCGTGTTACAAAGTGTTAGAGTTTACAGAACAGGGTTTAGGGTTTAGGGTTTAGGGTCTATATGTTGGGGTTTAGGGAATATGGTTTAGTGTTTAGGCTATAGAGTCTGTGTGTTGCAGTTTAGGGAAAAGGTTTAGGGTTTAGGGTACAGAATCTATATGTTAGAGTTTAGAGAATAAGGTTTAGGGTTTAGGGTCTATATGTTGGGGTTGAGGGAATATGGTTTAGGGTTTAGGGTATAGAGTCTATATGTTAGAGTTTAGAGAACAAGGTTTAGGGTACAGCCTCTATATGTTGGGGTTTAAAGATTTAGGGCATAGGTTTAGGGCATAGCATTTGGGTTAAACAGGTAAGGGTCTAGGACATAAGGCCCAAGGTATAGGGTTTAGGGGTTATGATCTAGATGACAGAATTCATGGATTAGGGTATCAGAGCTAAAGGTTAGGGTTTATGAGACAAGGTTTTAAACAGAAGGTCTAGGGAGTATTGATAAATACATTACGTGTCTATACTAACACTGGGCTGGATCTGTCCTTGTTCCAGGTTCATTATATAAAGAATATAGACTTGGAGGTTAGAGACTAGGGCACCGGTTTAAACCCTAAAATCATTAATCAGCCTGGTTTTATTCTGCAGGGCTGCAGGAGAGCCAAGCATTGAGCCTCCTTTTCAGACCACATTATAACATTTGGCATTTAATCAGGTGTACGACTCAGAATAACATGCGTTTAATAACATTTATCTCCTACAGCGTCTGATGAGTGATGACAGGCCAGTGCAGCCCTGTGGCAACGGAGCCAAAGCTCCTTAACTGCTCTCTTTTAGCCTGGATTTAAAACACAGAACCGGCTGCCAGGAAGGGCAGTTTGTGCTTTTTGATATGGAAAAGGCTCTCACAGCTGCACGGTGCTGCCGTCTCTGCCAGCAGTGAATTGCTGTAATTGAGGAAACATGTAATGAGGCCATGGAGTGTTACGTGCATCAGAAAGGAAAAGAATTGGCTGACCACTGACAACACTGAAAACGCTGCCTTTCTCTGCTGTTGTTTATGTAAATGTACTTTTCATTTGCATCTGAATGGCTTCCAAAAAGTTGCAGCTCATTTTTGTAGAGGGAAATTGCAGCGGACCTAGAATAGAACCTTGAGGGACGCCACACACTGCCTGCTGAATTGTTTGTTTTTTTGGCATGAAAAATAGTTCTGCTGCGGTGATTTGCATTCAAGATATGCTTATTGAGGACTAATGTTTTTCAATCTGACAGCAGACATTAGCAAATATGAACCGAAACACAAAGGAGAGAAAATTCAATAGAGAAAAGACAAGATTGATGCTAGCTGTTGAGTGTAGGTGTAGGAAGGAAAAGAACGGCATGTCAGGCACAGTTGGAGTATTTACATTTATTTTACACCAGATTTATGATTTATGAGTCATTTTTGGAAGCTGCAAAACACTGACCAATGGAAATGTTACAGAGAACTGATGGACATTAGCAGCTACATGCATCAACACACCGTACAATGCCTGATGATCCATCCACACGCATGGACACCTGATCTCAGCGAATGGTCATTACGAACTGACAAGCCTATTTCATAAGACAGTGAACTGCAAACATGGTAAACGCTCAAATCAACCCAGTTCCAGTTTGTCTGCCTTTTTATTACCAGCCGTGTTGGAGCGCTTTGGGCGACGTATGAAGAGGACTGCGTGATGACATCACTGCTTTGGTCTGGTGATAAAAAGGAGACAAAAGAGGCTTTCCTGTAACCTTAAATTCAGCTTTCGCCAGCATTGTATTAGCATTGACGTGGATGTACTGTGACCTGTAAGGCCATGTTCAGACTGACAGCCCAACTCTGATTTCTGTCGTATCCAGATTGATGTTTGCTAGTCTGGACAGCTAAATAACTCATGAAACAGATGCGTCTCAGTCTGGACGCTCTGGACAATCTGGACGGTCAGATCAGATTTCAAAGTGCCGTTTTTGTCGACAAATGGCGTCGACGTGGATTCCAGAGTGATGAAGAGCTGGGATTCGGGAGGAGCTCCAGAGATTGATGATGATGAGACTTCTGAGGAGTCTGGAGGGGAGATGATGCTCCTCCATATCTCCTGAAATCCCGTCACCAGCGTAGCTACATAGTTACTGACGCCTACGTCGTTACCACGGCAACCCATGACGGGTGATGTCTGGACACACAAATCCGATCTGCCTGCAGTCTGAACACGGCCAAACAGGTGGCTTCTGTGGGAATTTGATGTTTTGATGTACTACCACTGGGCCTCGTTCTCCAGAATCCCCCCAAGTGTCTTCTCGACTGTGTTCTTGAGAAAGGCCGTTAAGAAAAAGTCTCACGTCGTGATCTTAAAGCGCAGAACGGTTCTCACCTCTGTGTTCTCGAGTGTGTGTAGATTCTGTTCTTACCCAAGAACAAACCCCACGTAGAGAACACTGGCGAGTCAGAGTCTTCGTCAGAACCGCGCAAGTCGGATTTAAGAGGAAATTTCTTTGATTGGTGAACGAGGACCAACGTTATTCTTGGGGTCAATTTGAGTTCCGAGTTTGTTATCCAAGTTTGTGTCAAGTGCTTTGTTTCTCTGCAAAACATGATGTGAATTATTTATTTATTTAGAGACGTTAAACATTAAACTGGGTCAAATTGACCCCAAAGAAAAGGACAGTCGAGGCTTAGACCACTGAAATGTTTTCACGCCATAAACACGGGATCGAGAAGCCAGACGGCGGATTCCCGTTCTCTTACGGACAGTTCACTGTGAGACACGAGACTGAAGCACTGCGAGGAACGTCATTTCAGAGTCGACGCCATGCATAAGGAAACGTAATAAAAGTGCTCCTCTGATAAAAGTGAAGAAAATATAAAACTGCAGGGTCACGACAGGAATGCTTCTCTAGAGCCGGAGCACTTTAAAAAAGCAGGAATGTACAGAAGAGTAACCGACAGCGGATATAAACGCTGTCTGGCGTGACGAATAATAATCAACTCAACCGGATTACACACATATTTACAGACTGACAGTCATACGAGTCACAACACCACAGCAGAGAGGCCTATTATAGAGTCATCATCACATCCACTGTACAAACGACATTAAGTTCCCATGAAATGAGTTTAATATGTTACTGTTACTCTGATCGGAGGCAGAACCGGGGGATAAACGACGGGACGCGCTGTCATTTTTACTAGGGAGACAGACAGGATGCAGGAAAGCAACATCATCATCATCATTTACTCTTCCAGCTGGAAAAACACACACACACACACACACACACACACACACACAAATTCATAAGTCCTTTCCCTTCGTCTCCGTCCTCAGCGCTGAGACCCGGAAATCGTCCCACTGCTTTCCCGACTCGAACCGGAGATTCTGATTAGCCCTAAAAACGTCGGAGAGGAAGGCGGCTTCCTCCAGAACAAAACAGACAGCACAGAGAGAGAGAGAGAGAGAGAGAGAGAGAGAGAGAGAGAGAGAGAGAGAGAGAGAGAGAGAGAGAGGGAGGGGGAGAGGGAGAGGGAGAGGGAGAGGGAGAGAGAGAGAGAGCGCTGGGCGGCTCAGGTGGCGTCGTCATCGTCGCCCAGGTAGTAGTTGAGGGTGATGACGGCGCTGATGAAGTCGCCCAGCTCCACGAAGTCGGCCGTGATGACGTTCACACCGCTCTCTCCGGGCCGCTGAGAGCGGATCCACTGCATCATTCCGGGCAGAGCTCTGAGAACAACACACAGATCAACTTCATCAGAACAGGTCAGAGATACAGGTCAACAAGTCTCACAGTCTCCACACTCAAAGTCCTGCGTCCTAATCCAGTCAGTCTGAGACAGCTGAAGACTGCGACCTTCTGGTCACAGGGCTGGCTCCCTAACCTCCAGCTCACGACTGCCCCCAACTGAAATACAAGCCCATGGGAGACAGATAACCATGACGGACATACTGCTGAACACAAACAGCTGCACATCCACACATGGAACGAATTTCCAGGTGATTTCACCAATGTAATTTGGGTGGAACTGAACTGAGCTGCTCACGTGCAGCAGAGATGTTCATGAACATCTGTATGAAAACCTGATTATTCCAACTTCAATATCTTAAAAAGTGTGAGGTCAGAAAGTGTGAGGTGGTGCTCTGCACTAATCGGCTGAGGAGACGTTCTGTCTGAGGTCTGTGCTGATCGGGAGTTTGTTTACCAGCCGTATGATAATCCAGCTCCACTCACCAGCGCTGATAAGCGCGTCCTGCACTCTCAGCATTTCTGCCTGTACGTTTACAGCCGTATGAACATTTACTGCTCGTTTCTCTGTTTCTCTGTGTGCCTCAGTACTGCAGGACACACATCCGTCCACTCACTGGTCGTCTATTATAAAATATCTGTTTTATGATTATGTGCATTACATCTGTTTACAGGTTTATTTTATTGGATTTAACGTTATGTTGACACCTGAACCAAGAAGTGCCAACAAGCCCAGCTCCTTCTTGGTTAATAAAGATTCGTGATTAGAACTGCAACCACCACTGATTTAAAACCAAACGAGGAACAAAAATGTGAGGTTTTTCTTTATTGGCAGCAGCTTCTTTTTTGAAAGCTCATTTTTGAAAGCTTATGGATAAAGCGGAGCACTACCACTGGGAGCCAGGAGGGGGCAGCGCAGCCAAGCATTCACCTGAGACACGCCAGTTTCTTGTGTTGGTTATGAAAGTGTGAAGAATTCTCCGTCCACACGTCACAGAGTATTTAATGACCTCACAGACTCCTCAGGCTACAGCGCCACCTCTCGTCTCTTTCGGAGTTCGCAGTTGCGCTGACCTGTTTGTTGTTGTCAGAAGCTTTGACTCTGGACTGCCCTCTAGTGGGTGTACTGCTTAACAGCCATGCCAGCGAAAGAGGAGCGAGACGGCTGAAAACTTTAGATCTGCTCAACAGGCTAATAATGTTTTTATCTTCAGAGAACTGTGACTGCAGTAATGATCACTGAGTTTCCTGTTGAAGCTCTCAGTGGCCTCATCAGGTGGAATATGTAAAATAACTTTATGTGGTGCAATCTATGAATTTTAATCACATTATTATTATATGTTGCAAATCGAAAATATATGGGTCATTCTCCAGTTGGAGGATTCTCCAGGAGGAAACATTTAAAAATCTATTTCTTTTATCCCAAAACTGAACAATCTCCTACTATCATACACTACATTTCCAAAAGTTTTCACTCCCCCATCCAAATCACTGAATCCAGGTGTTCCAGTCACTTCCATGGCCACAGGTGTATAAAGCCGAGCCCCTAGGCCTGCAGACTGCTTCTACAGACATTAGTGAAAGAATGGGTCGCTCTCAGGAGCTCAGTGAATTCCAGCGTGGTACCGTGATCGGACGCCACCTGGGCAGCAAGTCCAGTGGTGAAATTTCCTCACTACTAAATATTCCACAGTCCACTGTCAGTGGGATTAAAAACCAAAGTGGAAGCGATTGGGAACGACAGCAACTCAGCCACGAAGTGGTCAGCCGCGTAAACTGACAGAGCGGGGTCAGCGGATGCTGAGGGGCATGGTGGTTGCCAGGAGACGGTACTTGTCTGACTGCATTGTGCCGAGTGTAAAGTTTGGTGGAGGGGGGATCATGGTGTGGGGTTGTTTATCAGGAGTTGGGCTCGGCCCCTTAGTTCCAGTGAAAGGAGCTCTTAAAGCTTCAGCACCAAGAGATTTTGGACAATTTCCTGCTCCCAACTTTGTGGGAACGGTTTGGGGACGGCCCCTTCCTGTTCCAACATCCACCAGTGCACAAAGCAGGTCCATAAAGACATGGATGTTTGGTGTGGAAGAACTTGACTGGCCTGCACAGAGTCCTGACCTCAACACCATAGAACACCTTTGGGATGAATTAGAGTGGAGACTGTGAGCCAGGCCTTCTCGTCCAACATCAGTGTCTGACCTCACAAATGTGCTTCTGGAAGAACGGCCAAAAATTCCCATAAACACTCCTAACCCTTGTGGAAAGCCTTCCCAGAAGAGCTGAAGCTGTTATAGCTGCAAAGGGTGGGCCGACATCACATTAAACCCTATGGATTAAGAATGGGACGTCACTCAAGTTCATATGCGTATGAAGCCAGACGACCGAATACTTTTGGCAATATAGTGTAGAAAGGAGCTGAATTCCTGACGTGTTCTACAGTCACGGGTGTTGTATGAATGTATGTGGTGTAACTCCAGTGACATTCAGGTAAAAACTGAGGATTTTGTAAACTGGCCGACTCGTTAGCCGTCAGGTGACCTTGGTCAACTGTTTAAAATCATTAATAAAAATAATTTATGGCATAATTTTGACAACATTTTAATCACGTAGCCATTGAAGCACATAACACCAGAAAATGAACAGTAAAGAAGAAAAATGTAAAATGAAGAATAAAACATTTGCGCTTCGCTATGACATAAATATCACACTGTGCATCATAAAAAATGTCTTAAAGTATCGTGATGTTGGATTTTGGCGTATCGTGCGACTCTAGAGAAATCAATACAGCACCGAACACAGCACCGTCAGAAACAGCGCCACTCAGCCCAGCGTTCCCAGCTCCAGGAACCGAGCCAGCGCCCGGGTTCATCCTCACTACATACTGACTCACTACATACGGAGCTAGTGAGCCAATCGAGACTCAGTCACTGATTCTTATAGACTGAGCAGTGTGTGGTGGTGATGCACGACTCTCCAGCTCCTAATCCAGGAGCCAGCCTCCGTGTTTACTTACAAAGATCTTCTCCAGTCTAAATTCAAACAGATTACAGATTAAGATGGAGGGGCTTATTCCCGCTCTACCCACCAATCTGATGAAGATCTCCATTTACACGCTCGCTACAATAATCAGATCCAATATCGCATGCACACATACAGAACCACTCAGTGTAGGCGTTACCATGACAACCAGCGTCCCGTGAGTCCAGGCAGAGTGAGATGAGCAGCAGTGAGCAGTGATTGTGTCTTTAACTGCTTTTAAATGACGTCAGACTCAGGAACCGTCCTTCACATGTCCGTGAAGGCCGAGAGGAAGACGTCGTGTTCTGAGACACATAAGCTGGACGTATTTACTGAAGAACCCTTGAAGAACCTTCTTTTGTAAGTGTGTGGTTATAAAGGCGGACCTAAAAGAAAGTAAAAAGTAATTAAACCATAAAAGAGATAAATAATTAAATATCAAAGAGGCCTAAATGTTTACAAAGAAATGTTTGAGTCATGTCCAGCAGCGCGAGAGAGGAAGAGCCCCAACTTACCGCCTTCACGGCTGAACACTCAGTAAAGTCTTACTTCAAAGCAACAGCAGCCTCTGAACGGGGAGTCAGAAAACTCATGCTGGCAAACGTAAAACCGCCAAGAGCTGATGAAGCTCAGGAGAGCATGCGGATGTCATACGAATCGAATAAAAAATAAAAGAATAAAATAAATGAATTAAGGAATTGAAGGAGATTAAACTTGTGATTGAGATCATCTGTGGAGCTAAACAGACAGTGTAAAAATGCGTCCGTGAGGTTTATGCATGATAAGCGAGACCCCAGGAGTAGGCCTAGGCCTAATCCCTGTCCTTTAAGACGTTGTCGGGATGCTGGAGAGCCGTGTGTTTATAACAGATACAGTGCGTATGGTAATGGTAATGGAACGGTTCTAAACACCTCACTGAAAGGCTGATCTCAGGCAGAACGAGTCGACCTGGTTTCACAGAGCGAGCAGAGAAAGCCACAGCGGGCAGCGGGAGCTGTGAGAGCGGAGGACCAGCCCGAGGTCGAGGCTCTATAGAGGCAGCGTGACTCAGAGTGTCGGCTCTGCCCTTTAGCTTCTGTCCCACTTACACCCAGCAAACACGGCGCGGGCACACACAGACACACACACAGACACACACACACACAGATACACACACACACACACCTACACACACCTACACACACACAGACACACACACCTACACACACACACACACACACACCTACACACACAGACACACACACCTACACACACACAGACACACGCGTACACACACACACACACTGACACACACCTACACACACACACTGACACACACACACCTACACACACACAGACACACACCTACACACACACACACACACTGACACAGACACACACCTACACAGACACACACACACACCTACACCCACAGACACACCTACACACACACACGCTCACACAGACAGACACACACACACACACACACACACACACACACACACACACAAACACAGACACACTTACACACACACACAGAATTTAAGTACAGTTCCCTTTCCCTTTCCCTTCTTTAGCGCTGACACTGAAATCCTGAGCATCCTGAGATGTGTCCCTGCCGAGGCTCAGCTGTGTCCGTAAGGTGAAACAGGCTGGAGAACCGGGAGGAACGGAGTACTGAGCAGGCTAGGCAACTCCTCCGTTCCAGACTCTGTTCCGAGTTAGTAACACAGATATTCACCCCTGCGCAGGTTCACACGGTTACTGCACTCTGGTAGTTGCTGGTTCTATACTGTAGGTGTTCAGTGTTCTAGAAGAGCCGATCACTCACCAAAGTATTTATAGATCTGATACGACTGTATTACTGTAACGTATATCACAATAACATGACCACGTCGGTCAGCCGTACACGCAGCTCTGCTACCCAGACTGAATAATCTGAGAAACTCTAAATCTGCCAGATTGGGCAGATTTCCAGCCAGAGCTGATGATTCAGACTCTGTACGTTTCCTCTCCGAGACCACCAGCGCAGATTTATCACTCATCACATTCACAGCATTTCCATCTGAACAACATCTAACAGACCCAAACCAGCCAGATAACGAGCTCCGCTCAGTCCTGCCGCGGCTAATCTCTCAGGATCACTCAGCTGACCTGCATGAGCTTCACCTACACGGTTAAACACCACTGATCAATAACTGATCAATAACTGATGAAAAACAAAACTTCACAGCCTTTAGATTCTCAGCATGGAGACAGAAACACACAAAGCTCATAAAATTGACACTCAGAATGGAGTTCTAATTCAATAATACTTCGCAGTTTTAATAAATTTAATTAAAAAACAAAACGAAATATTTCAGTAAATTGAGAAATGAATTTCAAGGTAATTCTACAAAGTGATTTACACTTAAGAAAATATCAATGTTGTAGTTCAGAATCAAAAAGTTCATCTTTCTAAGTAACGTCTGTTCGTTTATTAGACTGACGTTATTTTTAAAACCGAAATTCTTTCAGCAAAATATCAGTTTATTTAAGACGTAAACCTGCCTCACCATTTAGCATCATCAAAAGACCTTAAGCCAAAATCGGTTTTCCCCCCAAATTTAAATATCTTAAAAACATCGTAAACAGGTGTTTTCTATTGTCTGTATGTCACGTCTTTCAGTTCTTCCGGTTACGACGGTTTATTATAAACAATGAATGGAGCTGTGGTGAAAGCTGTGGCTTCAGAATCGTTCAGCACAGAACCGTCACGGAACGAAGTCGCACTGTGGTGATGTTTAAACCTGGTGACGCGACGTTTCTGCAGGAGCTGTAATCAAATGTCATTATGAACCGAATCGTTTCCTAAAGAGTCGTAATCTAGTCGGACTGTGAGGTCTGAGACTGAGGCTGAAGGTCGCGACCGTGACGGTCCCCGTTTACCTCTCTGTGATGGTCTCCCGCAGTCCACTGGCCACTCCCTTCATGACCGTGCTAGCTTTGGGCGTGAGGACCATCTGGGACACGAAGAAGGTTCCTTTGCGTCGGCGGTCCGTCAGCGAGGCCTGAAGGAACTGGATAAGCTTGTCTGGATCAGTGGTGTTGGCCCAGGGGGCGGGCATCATCTGGCCGGGCCACAGGAAGGGCACCTCCAGGGCCATGGGGTTGTGGTAGAAGACCAGCACCTGGTACTCCTTCTCCCACAGGTACTTCAGACTGACCTCCTGAGCGAAAACCACCGGGCACAGCCGGTCCCCGAACACGGTTCTCAGCATCTGGACCAGCTTCTCGTGGTGCAGGTTCTGAACGCCGTAGAAGTGGTTGAAGTCCAGGAAGACCACCTCCCGGGCGTGAGAGGCCAGGAAGGTGCTGATCTGCTCCAGACCCTCGCGCACGGTGGCGCTGAAGAGGCCGTGGGCGAAATAGAGCTCGTTGTCGGGGTCTCGGGGTTTGGTGGAGATGCGGAGGTCAAAGAAGCGTATCCCCGCCTCCAGCTGGCTGGAGAAGTTCATGGTCTGCGTGGCCAACCACTTCCTCATCAGCTTCTTAGCCACCGTGCCGAACACGGAGACAAAGTTCTGCACGGTTTCCGGCTGCTCCGGGCCCACCGGGGACGCCTCGTCAATGTAGAAGCTGAAGGAGTCGTGGGAACCTGCAAGACAGGAGGAACCATCATTACTCCACTGAAGCTGGAACATGGAACACAAGCTGCTGGTGAACTTCGTGTAGTAATATACAGCAGTTTAGCTCCACCCATTAAACTACAGCGGTTTAGCCACGCCCATTAAGCTAAAGCGGTTTAGCCCCACCATTCAGCTACAGCAGTTTAGCTCCACCATTCAGCTACAGCGGTTTAGCTCCACCCATTAAGCTACAGCGGTTTAGCCCCACCCATTCAGCTACAGCGGTTTAGCCCCACCGTTCAGCTACAGCGGTTTAGCTCCACCGTTCAGCTACAGCGGTTTAGCTCCACCCATTCAGCTACAGCGGTTTAGCTCCACCGTTCAGCTACAGCGGTTTAGCTCCACCGTTCAGCTACAGTGGTTTAGCTCCACCGTTCAGCTACACCGGTTTAGCTCCACCCATTCAGCTACAGCCGTTGAGCTGGACAGTGAGAGCAGACAGGCACCGAGGCTCGGGCCGAGCCGGACACTGGCAGCTGATGAAGGCAGAGTGGAGAATGAGTTGCAGTTTTATGTGTGACGTGACATAAAGAGAAACACAAAGCTGAAATTACTCCTCCTCCCCGAAACACAGCATCACATTAAAGCTCAGCCCAAAATCTGATTTCCTTCAGCATGAAAACAGTGAGTCAGTGACGCTGGCTGACAGAAGACCAGCAGCACCAGCGCAGAGGAGAGGACTTCACATTCGGTTACTGCTTCATCGTCTCTTAATGGACCAGCACCTCCTCGCGTCTCTGACTGCCTCACACAACATCGTCCACATCCAGCTGCAACACCATCGAGCGCTGCTGTCCTCAGGAGGAAGGGCAGCAATGCTTCAGTGATTAATCATCAAACGTCATCTTTGTGTAATTAACCCTTAACTGAATGGCTGTTTAACTGTTCATATCAGGTCAAAATCAGGTCTGGGCTGGGCAGCTCAGCACACGGCCAACAGGCTAACAGGCAGGTTTAATAAGCAGAATTAAGCTTTATTGTAAAAATTTTAAAATAAAATGTAAAAAACCTGAACTGAATTTCTGTTCCACATTTCAAAAGCCCCAAGTGTCTGTAGAGCTTGTTAAACTCTGAATGTATACCATATTAATAGTACTAAATAAATGTATTGGGGGGATGGAGTGCGTGTTTGAGACGTTGCGGTTGAGTTGACCCGGAGCCAGGTGGTCCATGGAGTTACTGCTGCGCCACTGGGACGCACAGGTGACAACGGGTAAAGAACCTCAAGGAAGGGGAAATGAAAAGGCGGGAAACGTTGAAACAAAGAAAGGGAAAACGAAACATCTCCTCTGTAAGAACGAAGTGGGGGTAGACTTTGAGCTGTTTGCTCTTGGTGGAACAAACATCTTCTATATTTCTTGGAGCCGTTTTTAGCTCAAGACCTTTTTATTTGGCTTTAAGTATCTTTGGGACAGTTTATTCTTTGTAGTCCTCTTTTCTTCTCTTTAGTTTTGGGGCAAGTTCTTTTCTCAGCACTCTTTTCTTTAACAACACTAAGTACCGTACTGGTCACCCCTCTACAAAGGTGTGACAAAGCACTACTGTTTGCCACAGCCTTAAGCAGAGGAGTCCACAGGTGTGTTGAGTTGGACTTAATCAGCCCGAGAGCTTCTGGGAATTGGAGTTCCCTCAAGTTATGGCCCAGCTTGCTTCTGTTGCCCTCTGCTGGCAGCAGGGGCGCAGGCTGGACCCTTACACCAGCATTACACCTGTATCAGGTGATATTGGCAGATAGGTTTATGTTTATTTTTCATACCTGTATTGCTCTCTTACAGTAAGAAACTGAGCCTGATAGACAAACATTAGTGTCCGACCTCACAAATGTGCTTCTGGAAGAACGGTCAAAAATTCCCATAAACACTCCTAACCCTTGTGCAAAGCCTTCCCAGAAGAGTTGAAGCTGTTATAGCTGCAAAGGGTGGGCCGGCATCATATTAAACCCTATGGATTAAGAATGAGACGTCACTCAAGTTCACATGCGTGTGAAGCCGGACGCCTGAATACTTTTGGCAATATAGTGTATAGATATTATTTGATTACTAATTTCAATTAGTCATCAAAATCGATCCATGAGTAAAACCACTGGTAGAGTATTTGATCACTATAATCTGCAGTGACAGCAGTTTTACTCACACACATCTTCTAGGCCGATTCTCCCTCTGGGTGGCGGGGGGTGCTGGAGGCTATCCCAGCGGTCATTGGGCAGAAGGCAGGATACACCCTGGACAGGCCGCCAGTCCATCGCAGGGCAATTGCAGGCCGTTTTACTGACAATAATAATGAAATACATTCACGTGTCTTAAGTTGCGACGTATTCGTATGATAGCGTTCATCAGCTTCTGCACAGGCAGTGGTGATTTATTCTCCAGCTGTCGTCGACCACAGCCACACTGCACAGAAGCAGAGTAACAGCTCGCTCTCTGACTCGGGTCACGTCTCTGCACTGACTCCACTTCCTCTACATAAACATCCCAGGGAAAACTAGCCCCGCCTTCACAATAAGAGCCCTTATCAGAACCGTTAAATACCTGGAATTGACGTGCGAATCTTTTCCGAATGTGCTACGGTACATTGTTTACTCAAATCTGACACTGACACTGAGATTCTACTCTTTGCTTGATTTAGATGCTCTTTTATGAGTTTGCCTGTCAAAACACTGTCACTTTCTGGTGCATCTCCACCGAGATGCTCTCAGCCAGCTCTGAACAGTAGCCATCAGCACCCAGCAGCACAGACAGATCCCAGGCAGGGAGCCACATCCTAACTGGGGAGATCTCAGCGCGAGAAAGCAGACACAGACGACGCTACAGCAGCCGGAACAGACGTCCGAGTTATACGGTTTGCCCAGCCGTGTCAGGTCAGAGACCACCATCACACACGGGAGGTGTTTCAAGCTGGGGGTCCTGAAATTTTTAGCGATGACCGACAGCAACGATATA
Source organism: Pygocentrus nattereri (assembly GCF_015220715.1). Classification (NCBI taxonomy): domain Eukaryota; kingdom Metazoa; phylum Chordata; class Actinopteri; order Characiformes; family Serrasalmidae; genus Pygocentrus; species Pygocentrus nattereri. The sequence goes on along the minus strand of NC_051239.1, from coordinate 3,014,110 downwards.
CAGGTATAATTCATAGATCAGAGCACGTCTCTCTGCTCATTCTGGACGAACTTTATGCAAATGATCTGAGCTCGAGCAATCAGATTTAGGTGCTGTAAGTGACTGTATTAACCCACAGGCACATGCTGAGATTTAAGACAGGCTCTCACGCCTGGTGGGAGACGTAACGGTTGATAAAACATCGCGAATACGTTGGCTGATTTTTACAGTGTTGAGCTGCTGTAGGGTTTCAGAACTGGCCTCCATCTCTGCGCTTTCTCATCCTGCCTGTTTCAGCGATGCGTCCACGAAGCAGCCAGCTGTGGTGGAGGGCAGCGATCCAGCTCACTGTGATGGAAATGCAGCGTTAATTTAAACAGCGCAGCCACCGCAGATTTAATAAAATACACGAATAAAACAGGAAAATGCAGGATCTTCCTCCAACAAGCACTCAGTCAGTCTTCACCCAGAGATCGGGGGTTGGATTCACAGAAAGGTCGCAAGAAAAAACCGCAAAGGACCTTCAGACAAACACTAAGAAGTTAAGACCGCTGGGCCTCGTTCTCCAAACGTTCTTACGAAGAAATTCCTTCTCAATCCCACTCACACAGTTCTGACGAAGCCTCGGACTCATCGACGTTCTCTTATGTGGGGTTTGTTCTCAGGTAAGAAGAGAATCTACACACACTCAAAGCACAGAGGTGAGAACCGTTCTGCGCTTTAAGAACACGACGTGAATCTGATGGAGACTTTTTCACATTTAATAACGGACTTAGGAAGGTATTCGAGAACGAGGCCCAGTCTTATTAAATGCAACTCTCAAAAAAACAAACAAAATTCTCTCAAGATTATCATGAATCTTAAAGATACTGTTGAGTAAATCTTCGCTGTTTACTGAGGGCGGCTGTAGAGCATTTTACAGCTCATCATGAACGATGTCGGATGTGTTCCGAACACCTATTAACGGTTATTTCCATTATTTAGTTTAATCCACTCAGAGGAGCAAAACTGGAGGAAAAACATCAAACGCAGCCTTTAAAAAAGACCTACAGCTGATGGTGGAAGAACCAAGCAACAGGAAAAATCCTCCTTAGAAATTCAGTAAAGGAGGAAAGAGGAGTCGAGGATGAGGAGCAGCAGAGGCAGCACTGAGTCTGATCAGTGTAGATGATCAACTCATCAATACAGCCTGAGATGAGAGTCTGTCGTAAGATTAGGAACATACACTACAATTCCAAAAGTTTTCACTCCCCCATCCAAATCACTGAATCCAGGTGTTCCGGTCACTTCCACGGCCACAGGTGTATAAAGCCGAGCCCCTAGTCCTGCAGACTGCTTCTACAGACATTAGTGAAAGAATGGGTCGCTCTCAGGAGCTCAGTGAATTCCAGCGTGGTACCGTGAACGGACGCCACCTGTGCAGCAAGTCCAGTTGTGAAATTTCCTCACTACTAAATATTCCACAGTCAACTGTCAGTGGGATTATAACAAAGTGGAAGCGATTGGGAGCGACAGCAGCTCAGCCACGAAGTGGTCGGCCACGTAAAATGACAGAGGATGCTGAGGGGCATAGTGCGCAGAGGTCACCAACTTTCTGCAGAGTCAATCACTACAGACCTCCAAACTTCATGTGGCCTTCAGATCAGCTCAAGAACAGCGTAGAGAGCTTCATGGAATGGGAGCAGCTGCATCCAAGCCTTACATCACCAAGCGCAATGCAAAGCGTGGAATGCAGTGGAGTAAAGCGCCGCCACTGGACTCTAGAGCAGTGGAGACGAGTTCTCTGGAGTGACCAATCACGCTTCTCCATCTGGGAATCCGATGGACGAGTCTGGGTTTGGCGGCTGCCAGGAGAGGGTACTTGACTGACTGCATTGTTCCGAGTGTAAAGATTGGTGGAGGGGGGATCATGGTGTGGGGGTGTTTTTCAGGAGTTGGGCTCGGCTCCTTAGTTCCAGTGAAAGGAACTCTTAAAGCTTCAGCACCAAGAGATTTTGGACAATTTCACGCTCCCAACTTTGTGGGAACAGTTTGGGGACGGCCCCTTCCTGCTCCAACATGACTGCACACCAGTGCACAAAGCAGGTCCATAAAGACATGGATGAGCCAGTTTGGGGTGGAAGAACTTGACTGGCCTGCACAGAGTCCTGACCTCAACCTGGTCATTCTGGTCAGTGTTGTTGGTGTTGATCATCCTGCAGGGCTGTATCTGAGACGAGCTCCATCAGAGCTCAGAGTTACAGCTCACCCACTAACAGACGCGGCCTACTTAATGACGTAATCAGATACTATCAGTACAGCAGAAAGTAATTAGTGTCAGAACCGCCGCTTTAACAGGCCTAAACACCGGTGAGTGAAGTGAGAGTGGTTTCAGCATGAAACTGTGACTCAGCCTGTATTTCACCATCCGCCTGATTAATGAGAGCATCGCCGTCGCGCTCAGCGCCCGTCACGCCGCGGACGGACCTGCGGACATCCTCATTACGCGCTCGGCGTCTGGAGGATACGCTAACGCGATTAACACGCACGTCCCGCAGGACGAGGAAGCAGCCATGAACACAGACATCAACAATTTTCATCAAGTCCAGCAGAGCGTTAATCAGAGCGCCTGGCGCTGTTAGCCTCATTATCCTCGTTATCGTCGTTATCCGCCCAATGACGGCGCGACACCCAAACAGCAGTGGAAATGACACGCTAATCAATCTGACTACATCTGTGATGGAGCTGACCTCTACTGGACCCTCCATCAGCGCCCCGCCCACCTCCTTCATGCTGAATTGTACGCTCTCTCAGTGAGACAGAGCCATGATCACACTTTAATGGGCTTCATTAAAGAGCTCATACCACTGGAAACTGCTTTAACCTGTGCCTTTAAGACTGATTTGTGTAAATGAGCTCTGTTCTGATTGGTTGTCCTGTATTGAGCCTTCAGTCTAGGCCAAAAAACTGATTTTAGGCTGAATGGCAGTTTAGCCCCGCCCATTCAGCCTACAGCAGTTTAGCCCCACCCATTCAGCGTACAGAAGTTTAGCCCCACCATTCAGCCTAGAGTAGTTTAGCCCCACCTATTCAGCCCACAGCAGTTTAGCCCCACCGATTCAGCGTACAGCAGTTTAGCCCCACCCATTCAACCTACAGCAGTTTAGTCCCACCCATTCAACCTACAGCAGTTTAGTCCCACCCATTCAGCCTACAGCCATTTAGCCCCACCCATTCAGCCTACAGCCATTTAGCCCCACCCATTCAGTCTACAGCAGTTTAGCCCCCACCCATTCAGCCTACAGTAGTTTAGCCCCAATCATTCAGCCTACAGCAATTTAGCCCCACCCATTCAGCCTACAGCAGTTTAGCCCCACCCATTCAGCCTACAGGAGTTTAGCCCCACCCATTCAGCCTACAGCAGTTTAGCCCCACCCATTCAGCCTACAGCAGTACAACAATACGACTCCGACCAATTAAGCTCTTAATTCACTCCAAGGTCTCCTCACAGCGTCGTGCCTCTGCGGGGTTTTAAAGGCTCACACTCATTTCCACGTCTGTAAGTTACGGGCTTTTTCAGAACCATCAGTCGGGAATGTGTGTTTACGGCTTAGTAAAGTCATTATAGATCAATGAGGCTCAAGCAGACAGACCTCATTAGAAAGCATGCAGTAAAAGCTTCTTCAGCAGCGCTGGAGCTCCGTCACACGGCTCAGAGCTCCTGAACGTCCTCTGTCTGCACGCCTGTCAGTTAGAGAAGCGTGTAAAGGACCGTGCGTCAGCCGGACCGAGCCGAGCTGGAACGCTGGCACTGCTATAGATGTCTGTGTCATTATTATTCGTGCCAGCTTGGGAATAAAACCAAAGGCCACGCCCACTTTCTCCCCTTGCTGTGACGTCAGATGTTCAATCCACCAAATAAGAGATGTTCATAAGAGCCCGCACTAAAGTGCACTTTACAATTCACTGCTTTAGTCTCCTTCTTCTTCTTTCGGCTGCTCCCTTTAGGGGTCGCCACAGCGGATCATCTGCCTCCTCCACTGCCTCCTCTACTTTCACACCAACCATCTCCATGTCCACCTTCACTACATCTATAAACCTTCTCTGAGGTCTACCTCTTCTCCTTCTACCCGGCAGCTCCATCTCCAACATTCTTTGACCAATATATCCACTATTCCTCCTCAACACATGTCCAAACCATCTCAACCTGGCCTCTCTGGCTTTATCTCCAAACTGCTCCACCTTAACTGTCCCTCTGATCTGCTCATTTCTAATCTTGTCCATCCTTGTCACTCCCAACGAAAAGCTCAGCATCTTCATCTCCGCCACCTCCAGCTCAGCCTCCTGTCTTTTAGACAGAGCCACAGTCCCCAAACCACACATCATAGCAGGACGCACTGCTGTCTTGTAAACCTTCCCTTTCACTCTTGCTGCTATCCTTCTGTCACACATCAGCCCTGATACCCGTCTCCACCCACCTCATCCTGCCTGCACCCTCTTCTTCACCTCTTTTCTACACTGTCCATTGCTGTGGATGGTTGACCCAAGATATTTGAAGTCATCCACCTTTACGACCTCTACTCCTTGCATCTTCACCTTTCCACCTGCCTCCCTCTCATTCACACACATGTATTCCGTCTTGTCTCTACTGACCTTCATTCCTCTCCTCTTCAGTGCAAACCTCCACCTCTCCAGATTCTCTTCCACCTGCTCTCTACTCTCACCACAGATTACAATGTCATCTGCAAACATCATGGTCCATGGAGCCTCCTGCCTGACCTCATCTGTCAACCCGTCCATCACCATTGCAAACAAGAAGGGGCTCAAAGCTGATCCCTGATGTAACCCCACCTTCACCTTGAAACCATTTGTCACTCCAACTGCACACCTCACCACTGTCTCACTATCCTCATGCATGTCCTGCACCACCCTAACATACTTTTCAGCTACACCTGACTTCCTCATACAATTTTAGTTGCAGTTTAGCTCCACCCATTCAGCTACAGCGGTTTAGCTCCATCATTCAGCTACAGCGGTTTAGCTCCACCATTCAGCTACAGCGGTTTAGCTCCACCCATTCAGCTACAGTGGTTTAGCTCCACCCGTTAGGCTACAGCGGTTTAGCTCCACCGTTCAGCAACAGCGGTTTAGCTCCACCCATTCAGCTACAGCGGTTTAGCTCCACCCGTTCAGCTACAGCGGTTTAGCTCCACCCGTTCAGCTACAACAGTTTAGCTCCACCATTCAGCTACAGCAGTTTAGCCTCACCCATTCAGCTACAGCAGTTTAGCTCCACCATTCAGCTACAGCGGTTTAGCCCCACCGTTCAGCTACAGCGGTTTAGCGCCACCGTTCAGCTACAGCGGTTTAGCCCCACCGTTCAGCTACAGCGGTTTAGCCCCACCGTTCAGCTACAGCGGTTTAGCTCCACCGTTCAGCTACAGCGGTTTTAGCCCCACCGTTCAGCTACAGCGGTTTAGCCCCACCGTTCAGCTACAGCGGTTTAGCTCCACCGTTCAGCTACAGCGGTTTAGCTCCACCCATTCAGCTACAGCGGTTTAGCTCCACCATTCAGCTACAGCGGTTTAGCTCCACCCATTCAGGCTGAAGTTATAAATTTATTCCAAACAGTTGTACCAACTGCACTGCAGCACCCCGTTGGATTGGAGTCCTTTTCAGCATCTACATGCTTTCCTGTCCTCAGTCCAGTGCCATTTGTAGTATATGGCTAAATTACACTCACCAGACACTTTTTGTTCAGTTGCTTGTTAACATGAATAGCTAATCAGCCAATCACACGGCCGCAGCTCACTGCATTTAGGCCTGTAGAGGTGGTCAAGACGACTTGCTGAAGTGCAGACCGAGCATCAGAACGGGGAAGAAAGGGGATTTAAGGGACTTTGAACGTGGCGTGGTTGTTGGTGCCAGACGGGCTGGTCTGAGTATTTCAGAAACTGCTGATCTGCTGGGATTTTCACGCTCAACCATCTCTAGGGTTTACAGACAACGGTCCGAAAAAGAGGAAACATCCAGTGAGCGGTCAGTAGTGTGGACGAAAATGCCTTGTTGATGTGAGAGGTCAGAGGAGAATGGGCAGACTGGTTCCAGATGATAGAAAGGCAGCAGGAACTCAAATAACCAACCAAAATCTCTGAGGAACGTTTCCAACGCTTCTAGTAAATGTGGTCAAATCTGAATGAGTGAGAATGAGGACCATTGTTCTTACTAAAGAACCCTTGAAGAACCATCTTTTTAAGTGTGTTAGAACAACCGTGTTGGTTGGCAAAGTGTCAACGTCTGAGTGAGAAGGGCAAATAACTGCTCTCCTCATTAGAGGTGGGCAGTGACTAATTACATTTACGCAAGTTCGTGTACTTCAGTAAAGTATTTTCAAGTGATACTTTTACATCTAAAGGAATTGGTTCGCACACTTTAGCCATCTTGTTTGGTTACTAATTCCCCTTTTGCGTTTCATTTAATTTTGTTGAGGTCAACATCTGTCCTTCCTTGTGATTGGTCACCTCGCTGACTTCAGAGCTTTAGCATTTTATCTTAGATCTCAGAAGAGAAGAACAGAGCTGGACGCGCTTTGTTTCCTGCACTGAGAGATGCAGTGAAGTTCCTCCACTGTTCTATAAGTCGCTCAGCGCTTAAGTAGATTTTTAACCTCTCAACAGACAGACGAACAGACGAACAGATGAACAGACAGACGAACAGACGAACACATGAACAAACAGACAAACAGACAGACGAACAGATGAACAAACAGACGAACAGACAAACGAACAGATGAACAGATGAACAGACAGAAGAACAGACGAACAGACAGATGAACAGACAAATGAACAGATGAACAGAGGAACAGACAGAAGAACAGACGAACAGACAGACGAACAGACAGATGAACAGACAGATGAACAGACGAACAGACAGACGAACAGACGAACAGACAGACGAACAGACGAACACATGAACAGACAAACAGACAGATGAACAGATGAACAAACAGACGAACAGACAAACGAACAGATGAACAGACGAACAGACAGACGAACAGATGAACAAACAGATGAACAGACAGACGAACAGATGAACAGACGAACAGACGAACACATGAACAAACAGACAGACGAACAAACAGACGAACAGACAGATGAACAGATGAACAGACGAACACATGAACAAACAGACAGACAAACAGATGAACAAACAGACGGACAGACAGACGAACAGATGAACAAACAGATGAACAGACAGACGAACAGACGAACAGACGAACACATGAACAAACAGACAGACGAACAAACAGACGAACACAGACGAACAGACAGACAAACAGACGAACATATGAACAAACAGACGAACAGATGACCAGATGAACAGACGAACAAACAGACGAACAGACAGACGAACAGATGAACAAACAGACAAACAGACAGATGAAGAGATGAACAAACAGACGAAGAGACAGACGAACAGACAGACGAACAGATGAACAAACAGACGAACAGACAGACGAACAGATGAACAAACAGACAAACAGACAGACGAACAGATGAACAAACAGACAAACAGACAGATGAAGAGATTAACAAACAGACGAACAGACAGACAGACAGACAAACAGACGAACACATGAACAAACAGAGGAACAGATGACCAGATGAACAGACGAACAAACAGACGAACAGACAGACGAACAGATGAACAAACAGACGAACAGACAGACGAACAGACAGATGAACAGACAAACAGACAGACGAACACATGAACAAACAGACAAACAGACAGACGAACACATGAACAAACAGACAAACAGACAGACGAACAGATGAACAAAAAGATGAACAGACAGACGAACAGATGAACAGACAGACAAACAGACGAACAGACAGATGAACAGATGAACAGACAGACGAACAGATGAACAGACAGACGAACAGACAGATGAACAGATGAACAGACAGACGAACAGACTAACAGACAGACGAACAGATGAACAAACAGACGAACAGAGAGACGAACAGATGAACAAACAGACGAACAGACAGACAAACAGATGAACAAACAGACGAACAAATGAACAAAGAGATGGACAGATGGACGAACAGATGAACAAAGAGATGGATGAAGCAACTCGTGAATGACAGAACAGGTGTGATAAACGAGTGAAGGGGTGACAGGCAGCTACAGGCATTTGGGCTACCTTTAGCTCACTAAGCAGATGAACAGACGAACACATGAACAAACAGAAAAACAGACAGATGAACAGATGAACAAACAGACGAACACATGAACAAACAGACAAACAGACAGACGAACACATGGACAAACAGACAAACAGACAGATGAACACATGAACAAACAGACAAACAGACAGACGAACAGATGAACAAACAGACAAACAGACAGACGAACAGATGAACAAACAGACAAACAGACAGACGAACAGACTAACAGACAGACGAACAGATGAACAGACAGACGAACAGATGAACAGACAGACGAACAGATGAACAAACAGACGAACAGACAGACGAATAGATGAATAAACAGACGAACAGATGAACAAACAGACGAACAGACGAACAAACAGACGAACAGACAGACAAACAGATGAACAAACAGACGAACAAATGAACAAAGAGACGGACAGATGGACGAACAGATGAACAAAGAGACGGATGAAGCAACTCGTGAATGACAGAACAGGTGTGATAAACGAGTGAAGGGGTGACAGGCAGCTACAGGCATTTGGGCTACCTTTAGCTCACTAAGCTTCTCTGACACTGATGCTGTTCTGTGTATTCCATATGGAAAAAATATATGGACATTTTAATATTTGAAATCCATTTCAAATCCACTGCAGCCGATGCTGAAATACCTTCAAACACAAAAAATGTGTTTCAGAATATTTCACCATATTAACCAAATATATTTAAACTGTGAGGTGAAATATGAAGTCAGACAGAAAGAACTGTGTGAATGTTTATCAGCTCCATCTGAAAGTGGAGGAACATTTCCAGAATCCTGTCTGATGCTCTTCACTGTCTGATTCCTTTAGAAATTAGTTTATTAGCTCCATCTGAAAGTGGAGGAACATCTCCAGAATCCTGTCTGATGCTCTTCACTGTCTGATTTCTTTAGAAATGAGTTCATCAGCTCCATCTGAAAGTGGAGGAACATCTCCAGAAACCTGTCTGATGCTCTTCACTGTCTGATTCCTTTAGAAATGAGTTTATGAGCTCCATCTGAAAGTGGAGGAACATCTCCAGAATCCTGTCTGATGCTCTTCACCGTCTGATTCCTTTAGAAATGAGTTTATCAGCTCCATCTGAAAGTGGAGGAACATCTCCAGAATCCTGTCTGATGCTCTTCACTGTCTGATTCCTTTAGAAATGAGTTTATTAGCTCCATCTGAAAGTGGAGGAACATCTCCAGAATCCTGTCTGATGCTCTTCACTGTCTGATTTCTTTAGAAATGAGTTTATCAGCTCCATCTGAAAGTGGAGGAACATCTCCAGAATCCTGCCTGATGCTCTTCACTGTCTGATTCCTTTAGAAATGAGTTTATCAGCTCCATCTGAAAGTGGAGGAACATCTCCAGAATCCTGTCTGATGCTCTTCACTGTCTGATTCCTTTAGAAATGAGTTTTTCAGCTCCATCTGAAAGTGTAGGAACATCTCCAGAAACCTGTCTGATGCTCTTCACTGTCTGATTTCTTTAGAAATGAGTTTATCAGCTCCATCTGAAAGTGGAGGAACATCTCCAGAATCCTGCCTGATGCTCTTCACTGTCTGATTCCTTTAGAAATGAGTTTATCAGCTCCATCTGAAGTGGAGGAACATCTCCAGAATCCTGTCTGATGCTCTTCACTGTCTGATTCCTTTAGAAATGAGTTTTTCAGCTCCATCTGAAAGTGTAGGAACATCTCCAGAAACCTGTCTGATGCTCTTCACTGTCTGATTTCTTTAGAAATGAGTTTATCAGCTCCATCTGAAAGTGGAGGAACATCTCCAGAATCCTGTCTGATGCTCTTCACTGTCTGATTCCTTTAGAAATGAGTTTATCAGCTCCATCTGAAAGTGGAGGAACATCTCCAGAATCCTGTCTGATGCTCTTCACTGTCTGATTCCTTTAGAAATGAGTTTATCAGCTCCATCTGAAAGTGGAGGAACATCTCCAGAATCCTGTCTGATGCTCTTCACTGTCTGATTCCTTTAGAAATGAGTTTATCAGCTCCATCTGAAAGTGGAGGAACATCTCCAGAATCCTGCCTGATGCTCTTCACTGTCTGATTCCTTTAGAAATGAGTTTATCAGCTCCATCTGAAAGTGGAGGAACATCTCCAGAATCCTGTCTGATGCTCTTCACTGTCTGATTCCTTTAGAAATGAGTTTTTCAGCTCCATCTGAAAGTGTAGGAACATCTCCAGAAACCTGTCTGATGCTCTTCACTGTCTGATTTCTTTAGAAATGAGTTTATCAGCTCCATCTGAAAGTGGAGGAACATCTCCAGAATCCTGTCTGATGCTCTTCACTGTCTGATTCCTTTAGAAATGAGTTTATCAGCTCCATCTGAAAGTGGAGGAACATCTCCAGAATCCTGTCTGATGCTCTTCACTGTCTGATTCCTTTAGAAATGAGTTTATCAGCTCCATCTGAAAGTGGAGGAACATCTCCAGAATCCTGTCTGATGCTCTTCACTGTCTGATTCCTTTAGAAATGAGTTTATCAGCTCCATCTGAAAGTGGAGGAACATCTCCAGAATCCTGTCTGATGTTCTTCACTGTCTGATTCCTTTAGAAATGAGTTTGTGTTCCAGTCTCTTCATGTTAAATCTGATCTAATGGTCCTTTAGCAGGACAGAAGCGAGGACTGCCGGTATTGATACTCTGTGAAATGCAGGGCTGATCTGATATCTTGTTTATGTGAAGTACATTGTGTGTGAGAGTCTGATTGCAGACGTACGTGGTTAATGTAAAGCACAGTGCAGATCACAGTCAGTACGTTCAGCTACATCTGGAACCTTCATTAAAACTATATTGCAAATATATTGTAAAAACACACATTTAGAACGTGTTTTTCCATGTGGATTATCAGCCTGACCTTAGAGTCCGTCTGCACTCAGATATTCTCTGAATCTCCAGACGGGGAAAAAGGATTTGTGCGGCTGAGGTGCAGCTCTCTAAGATAACGCAGCTACTTTCCCAAATCCTATAACCTTCACGGACCTCAACATGACAACCCCATGGCGCCTCCCAGCTAACGGGACCTGGCACACAGAGACTCCTTTGGACAGGAAAAAAGACTCGGTTCCCACGGTGACACTGCAATTTCATGTTCTGGTCAGTTAATCGCCTGCGTTTATCTTGTTCATTGGAACGTTGGTGGGCAGGAAATCCCCTCTGTTTCAGGGCTGGAGAGCGGGATTAGCGGATGAACAATTGGATTGATAGACAGATTTAAGGCTGAATCAGACAAGAACAATGCAGCCCTCAGGGCTCTGATGGGATCACCCTTTTTCATCAGGCTGCTGGTCAAGTAGAAGTAATTGAAATCATCTTTCTCTCTCTGGTGGAGCTCGAACAGCTTATCAGAGGGAGCAGGGATTTCACACAAGCCTGGATACTCTATTATACACCACACTAAAGAGTGTACATCATACTAAAGAGTGCACACTGAATTAAAGAGTGTACATCAACTAAATAATACACACCAAACTAGAGTGCACACCAAACTAAAGAGTACACACTAACCTAAGGAGTGCACACTAAAGAGTGCACACAAAACTAAACGGTGTACATCGGACTAGAGAGTGTACACCAAACTAAAGAGTGTACATCAACTAAAGAATACACACCAAATTAAAAAGTGTACATCAAATTAAAGAGTGTATATCAAACTGAAGAGTATATACCAAAAAGAGTGTATACCAAACTGAAGCTCATATACCAAACTGAAGAGTATATAGCAAACTGAACTGTATATAACAAACAGAAGAGTATATGCCAAACTGAAGCTCATATACCAAACTGAAGAGTATATAGCAAAAAGAGTGTATACCAAACTGAAGAGCACATGCCAAACTGAAGAGTATAGACCAAACTGAAGAGTATAGACCAAACTGAAGTGTAGATACCAAACTGAACAGTATATACCAAACTGAAGAGTGTATACCAAACTGAAGTGTAGATACCAAACTGAAGAGTATATGCCAAACTGAAGAGTATATGCCAAATTGAAGAGTGTATACCAAACTGAAGAGTATATGCCAAACTGAACAGTGTATACCAAACTGAAGAGTGTATACCAAACTGAACAGTATATACCAAACTGAAGAGTATATGCCAAACTGAAGAGTGTATACCAAACTGAAGAGTATATACCAAACTGAAGTGTAGATACCAAACTGAAGAGTGTATACCAAACTGAAGTGTAGATACCAAACTGAAGAGTATATGCCAAACTGAACAGTGTATACCAAACAGAAGAGTATATGCCAAACTGAAGCTCATATACCAAACTGAAGAGTATATAGCAAAAAGAGTGTATACCAAACTGAAGAGCACATGCCAAACTGAAGAGTGTATACCAAACTGAAGAGTATATGCCAAACTGAACAGTGTATACCAAACTGAAGAGTGTATACCAAACTGAACAGTATATACCAAACTGAAGAGTATATGCCAAACTGAAGAGTGTATACCAAACTGAAGAGTATATACCAAACTGAACAGTATATACCAAACTGAAGAGTGTATACCAAACTGAAGTGTAGATACCAAACTGAAGAGTATATGCCAAACTGAACAGTGTATACCAAACTGAAGAGTATATGCCAAACTGAACAGTGTATACCAAACTGAAGAGTGTATACCAAACTGAACAGTATATACCAAACTGAAGAGTGTATACCAAACTGAAGTGTAGATACCAAACTGAAGAGTATATACCAAACTGAATAGTGTATACCAAACTGAAGAGTATATGCCAAACTGAACAGTGTATACCAAACTGAAGAGTGTATACCAAACTGAACAGTGTATACCAAACTGAAGAGTGTATACCAAACTGAAGTGTAGATACCAAACTGAAGAGTATATGCCAAACTGAACAGTGTATACCAAACTGAAGAGTATATGCCAAACTGAAGAGTGTATACCAAACTGAAGAGTGTATACCAAACTGAAGAGTATATACCAAACTGAACAGTGTATACCAAACTGAACAGTGTATACCAAACTGAAGAGTGTATACCAAACTGAAGTGTAGATACCAAACTGAAGAGTATATGCCAAACTGAACAGTGTATACCAAACTGAACAGTATATGCCAAACTGAAGAGTGTATACCAAACTGAAGAGTGTATACCAAACTGAAGAGTATATACCAAACTGAAGAGTGTATACCAAACTGAAGAGTATATACCAAACTGAAGAGTATATGCCAAACTGAAGAGTATATGCCAAACTGAAGAGTGTATACCAAACTGAAGAGTATATACCAAACTGAAGAGTATATGCCAAACTGAACAGTATATGCCAAACTGAAGAGTGTATACCAAACTGAAGAGTGTATACCAAACTGAAGAGTAAATACCAAACTGAAGAGTATATGCCAAACTGAACAGTGTATACCAAACTGAAGAGTGTATACCAAACTGAACAGTGTATACCAAACTGAAGAGTGTATACCAAACTGAAGTGTAGATACCAAACTGAAGAGTATATGCCAAACTGAACAGTGTATACCAAACTGAAGAGTATATGCCAAACTGAAGAGTGTATACCAAACTGAAGTGTAGATACCAAACTGAAGAGTATATGCCAAACTGAACAGTGTATACCAAACTGAAGAGTATATGCCAAACTGAAGAGTGTATACCAAACTGAAGAGTGTATACCAAACTGAACAGTATATACCAAACTGAACAGTGTATACCAAACTGAACAGTGTATACCAAACTGAAGAGTGTATACCAAACTGAAGTGTAGATACCAAACTGAAGAGTATATGCCAAACTGAACAGTGTATACCAAACTGAACAGTATATGCCAAACTGAAGAGTGTATACCAAACTGAAGAGTGTATACCAAACTGAAGAGTATATACCAAACTGAAGAGTGTATACCAAACTGAAGAGTATATACCAAACTGAAGAGTATATGCCAAACTGAAGAGTATATGCCAAACTGAAGAGTGTATACCAAACTGAAGAGTATATGCCAAACTGAACAGTATATGCCAAACTGAACAGTATATGCCAAACTGAAGAGTGTATACCAAACTGAAGAGTGTATACCAAACTGAAGAGTAAATACCAAACTGAAGAGTATATGCCAAACTGAACAGTGTATACCAAACTGAAGAGTGTATACCAAACTGAACAGTGTATACCAAACTGAAGAGTGTATACCAAACTGAAGTGTAGATACCAAACTGAAGAGTATATGCCAAACTGAACAGTGTATACCAAACTGAAGAGTATATGCCAAACTGAAGAGTGTATACCAAACTGAAGTGTAGATACCAAACTGAAGAGTATATGCCAAACTGAACAGTGTATACCAAACTGAAGAGTATATGCCAAACTGAAGAGTGTATACCAAACTGAAGAGTGTATACCAAACTGAACAGTATATACCAAACTGAACAGTGTATACCAAACTGAACAGTGTATACCAAACTGAAGAGTGTATACCAAACTGAAGTGTAGATACCAAACTGAAGAGTATATGCCAAACTGAACAGTGTATACCAAACTGAACAGTATATGCCAAACTGAAGAGTGTATACCAAACTGAAGAGTGTATACCAAACTGAAGAGTGTATACCAAACTGAAGAGTATATACCAAACTGAAGAGTGTATACCAAACTGAAGAGTATATACCAAACTGAAGAGTATATGCCAAATTGAACAGTATATGCCAAACTGAAGAGTGTATACCAAACTGAAGAGTGTATACCAAACTGAAGAGTAAATACCAAACTGAAGAGTATATGCCAAACTGAACAGTATATACCAAACTGAAGAGTGTATACCAAACTGAAGAGTATATACCAAACTGAAGTGTAGATACCAAACTGAAGAGTATATGCCAAACTGAACAGTATATACCAAACTGAAGAGTATATGCCAAACTGAACAGTATATACCAAACTGAAGAGTGTATACCAAACTGAAGAGTGTATACCAACCTGAAGAGTGTATACCAAACTGAAGAGTGTATACCAAACTGAAGTGTATATACCAAACTGAAGAGTATATACCAAACTGAAGTGTATATACCAAACTGAACAGTATACACCAAACTGAAGAGTGTATACCAAACTGAAGAGTATCAGAATCTTAGTACTGGACAGATGTTTAGCAGGTGTTTCCAGGCTTGTACATGATGATGTGTTTACTGAAGTGCAGTACAGCAGAGTGTTTTGAGTTAATGCACTAAAATCTCTGTATTTCATTCCTTTCATTGCATTTGCAATTGTACAGAAATAAATGTTAAATTTCTGTGTAATTGAAAAAAATTCCAGTTCAAACCCTTCCTGAATCCGTAGCGCTGGCCTTTCCATTCCATCTCATCACGAGATCCTACGAGTCTCACATCCGGAGTTATAAGCCTATGAAGAGGGGCTGAGATACACGTCATCTGCCTCTCACCGTGTGGAGCTGCTGGATTCGTGTGTCCGTCTACATTCTGAGTGAAACTGACCGACGGACACTCAGGAGATCACTAAGGACTGACCTTCATGCAGGAAACCCTTCATTCTTCACTCAGTCCATATCGGAGACTCGTGAGAAACGGCATCAGAGAGTTTCCAGCTGCTGAAGCTGCTGCAGCGGGTTTGGAAAGTAGTGATGAAGATAACGGAGCGTTTAGATATGAAACACATGAGGATCCTGTTCTATGAAGAACCTTTAGAGGAGAGATTAAGAAGAGATGGACAGATCCAAATGACCCCAGTGTTTAGAGTAGTAAGGGAATGATCCCCTCTGGGAAATACTGAGCTTCACACTGTGAATATAAACAGTCATGGCTGCACACCTTTCTAAAGTGAACTGAAAAGCCTGTAGTGACCGTTTTAATGGCACTGCTGTAACAGAAGGTCACTGATGTGGATCTGAAACCGTCTAAAATGGACCAGTAGCTCTGGAACAGCTCATCCTGCCATCAGTGAATGGAGGATTAACTCTTAACTCTTTGTACACAGACGCTCTGTGGATAACGCTGAGCCGGCCTGCGGCGGCGGAGCTCCTCTCTCTTCATCACCACTCAAATATTCCAGCATGTCAAGCAGACCCTCATCGCATTCACTCATTTTCTATGATGGAAACTCAAGGCTGCACTTTCTGCAGGACTGCATTGTACTAAAATTCCTCAGCGACAAATGAAAAATTCCAGCCATGAAAATCAATTAGGACTTTCTTAACATCCTGCAAAGCCTAATGTCCATGTGTCCACAGCTTTGAGCCCTCTCAGTCATGGTGGCCATTCAGAATCACGTGGTTTTACAGGAATTAGTCTCACGGTTCACTGAAATGAGTGGAGAGGGTTAGGGTTAGGGTTAGGGTTGTGTCTGACATCAAGTTCTCCACAACATGAAGAGGCTCAGGTGCTGCTGGTCCCCCCAAGCACTGAGACACACTGACTCAGTCTAACTTGTTGGCCAATGTCAGTCAATTAACGTCTAAATATCTAGAGTTGCTGCTGTTTTGCTATAGAGAGCAAATCCTGGCCACATTGCAGACGTTCCATCATCATGATGTGTATGAACGGTTCTACGTGTGCTAGAATTGTTGCATTAATTAGCTAATGTCTTCAAGTTCAAAGTCAGGGAGATACATATATATCTACACTCTTACAAAAGACTCAGGAAAACGTCCTTCACGTGTCCTTATTAAAGAAGGCCGAGAGGAAGATGTCGTGCTCTGAGACACATAAGCTGGACGTCCGTCCCACCACCGTCTCCTCTGCAGACCAGTTTCTGCTCCGCTGTGTTGAACGGTATATACTCTCACTGTGATGCGACGCACCTGCAGAACGGGCTTAAACTTTCCGATAGGGAATGTAATCGGATACACGGATTACACGGATATTATTCTTCTATTTAACAGATTATTTACAGGATTTCCCACCTCGATCAGTCAGATAGAAACTGATACTCCAAAAGGCCTCAATCGGACTAGTCTAAGTGATTACATGGACATATTCTATTCCGATTGAGCTATTATTCGGATTATTAGGTTGCATGTAAACGTGGCTAGTGATGTCAACGCAACATCCATCCATCTTCCAAGCCGCTTCTCCATCAGGGTCAAGGGGGGGTGCTGGAGCCTATCCCAGCGGCAGGATACACCCTGGACAGGTCGCCAGTCCATCGCAGGGCAGACAGACAGACACAGACAGTCACTCACACCAAGGGGCAATTCAGCACTGTGAACCCAGAGGAAACCCATGCAGACACCGGGAGAACATGCAAACTCCACACAGAGAGGACCCCAGTCACCCGGACGGGGAATCGAACCCAGGCCCTCCTCGCTGTGAGGTGACAGTGCTACCCACCACGCCACCGTGCCGCCCTCAACGCAACATTACACCCTCCTATAATATAAGATCAGCTCAGCCAGTTTGCACTGAAGTCCCTGTAGATACTGAATAATCAGCCTCAGTTTGTAAGAAGACTGAGAGCATAAAGGGTTAAACAGTGATTATATATTTCATATATTTCATTTAATAGTTTGTGTTCATTTTGCTTTACAATCTTTATCGACAGATTAGAGTCGGCACTTTTCTCTCGGTCAGGAATCATCAACACTATAAAGTGATCAAACAGCAATAACCTTTCATCAAATTCAAATCATAATAAAATTTGTCCTCTTCTGTCATCAGATGCTGATCTTATCTGGACTGAAAGTTTAGAATCTGGACTTTCCTCCCAGTTCCTGCTTGTTCTATTCAGAAATAGCTCGTATAATCCCACAGTGTGAGTAATGAAAACGATGTGACGGAGGAAGCCTTCAAACTTCCTGCCAGAATGTTTATTCACGAGTGACTTCTAAGTTCAGAAGCCTTGAAAACCCAGCCTTACAGGGTAATTCCACCAATCTATCAGGATTTCTCCACAACTGGGATGTAAACAGAGAGATCCAGAGGGTTTGGTGTGAAACGGTTCCGATGGGAACCAGGCGTCGCCATGACTACAACACAGATATAGACACTTTATTTACCATATACCATATATACCACACTTTATTTGCCTGGTTCCCATCACCACCACTGTGAACGGCTCTGACTCGGTCAGTTTATCTAGAACGCAGAACCTCTCTGAACGACTCTGTTTACACCGTAGCCATTTAATTATGCAGGAAATTTGTAAAATCAGTGGAGCTCCCCTTTAAATATGAAAGCCAGGTCAAATCTAAGGGTAAATGAGCTGAGAGATTATGTTTTATTAATTAATCCTTACAGCGATCCTTTTCATTAATCTGGCTGTTTGACTGATTGATCACCAATAGGTCAATTATACAGAGTAATCAGAGAGTGTTCAGCACGCTGGTCACCCTTCCTCTACGCAGGGTCTGCAGTTCCACTGTTCTAGAGTCTTTAGGACAGAATGCTTGACCTTCTGATGCCCCTGCAGGCATAATCCAGTCTTTACCCAGAATCCCCTCGGAGCAGATAACCATGGGAAAGGGAAGGATCTGTCCAGCATTCCACAAACAGCTGTTTAGATGCCCTCTGGCTCCGCTCACGGTCAGTACTATAAGAGGACTGGTCAGAGCTGAAACTTGGCCGAACTGGAACCTGAGGAAGCATCAAAGCCCCTACAGACCACTAGGGGTCAGTAACGAAGAGTACTTACTGACTGCACTTAAGTAATATTTGAATCTGTACGTTACTTAAGTACTTCTGTCTCTTAATACTTTTTTTCTTAATATAGCACAAGATTAATATAACCTGGGATTATTTCTACAGTTCAGTACAGCACAGAATTAATATAACCTGGGATTATTTCTACAGTTCAGTATAGCACAGGATTAATATAACCTGGGATTATTTCCACAGTTCAGTACAGCACAGAATTAATATAACCTGGGATTATTTCTACAGTTCAGTATAGCACAGGATTAATATAACCTGGGATTATTTCTACAGTTCAGTATAGCACAGGATTAATATTACCTGGGATTATTTCTACAGTTCAGTATAGCACAGGATTAATATAACCTGGGATTATTTCTGCAGTTCAGTACAGCACAGGATTAATATAACCCGGGATTATTTCTACAGTTCAGTACAGCACAGGATTAATATAACCTGGGATTATTTCTGCAGTTCAGTACAGCACAGGATTAATATAACCTGGGATTATTTCTGCAGTTCAGTACAGCACAGGATTAATATTACCTGGGATTATTTCTACAGTTCAGCATAGCACAGGATTAATATAACATGGGATTATTTCTACAGTTCAGTACAGCACAGAATTAATATAACCTGGGATTATTACTGCAGTTCAGTATAGCACAAGATTAATATAACCTGGCATTATTTTTGCAGTTCAGTATAGCACAGAATTAATATAACCTGGGATTATTTCTACAGTTCAGTATAGCACAGGATTAATATAACCTGGGATTATTTCTACAGTTCAGTATAGCACAGGATTAATATAACCTGGCATTATTTCTACAGTTCAGTTAAGCACAGAATTAATATAACCTGGGTTTATTTCTACAGTTCAGCATAGCACAGGATTAATATAACCTGGGATTATTTTTACAGTTCAGTATAGCATAGGATTAATATAACCTGGGATTATTTCTACAGTTCAGTATAGCACAGGATTAATATAACCTGGGATTATTTCTACAGTTCAGTATAGCACAGGATTAATATTACCTGGGATTATTTCTGCAGTTCAGTACAGCACAGGATTAATATAACCTGGGATTATTTCTACAGTTCAATACAGCACAGGATTAATATAACCTGGCATTATTTCTACAGTTCAGTTTAGCACAGGATTAATATAACCTGGGATTATTTCTACAGTTCAGTACAGCACAGGATTAATATAACCTGGCATTATTTCTACAGTTCAGTTTAGCACAGGATTAATATAACCTGGGATTATTACTGCAGTTCAGTACAGCACAGGATTAATATAACCTGGCATTATTTCTACAGTTCAGTTTAGCACAGGATTAATATAACCTGGGATTATTTCTACAGTTCAGTATAGCACAGAATTAATATAACCTGGGATTATTTCTACAGTTCAGTATAGCACAGGATTAATATTACCTGGGATTATTTCTACAGTTCAGTATAGCACAGAATTAATATAACCTGGGATTATTTCTACAGTTCAGTATAGCACAGGATTAATATTACCTGGGATTATTTCTACAGTTCAGTATAGCACAGGATTAATATAACCTGGGATTATTTCTGCAGTTCAGTACAGCACAGGATTAATATAACCCGGGATTATTTCTACAGTTCAGTATAGCACAGAATTAATATAACCTGGGATTATTTCTACAGTTCAGTACAGCACAGAATTAATATAACCTGGGATTATTACTGCAGTTCAGTATAGCACAGGATTAATATAACCTGCCATTATTTCTACAGTTCAGTTTAGCACAGGATTAATATAACCTGGGATTATTTCTGCAGTTCAGTATAGCACAGAATTAATATAACCTGGGATTATTTCTACAGTTCAGTATAGCACAGGATTAATATAACCTGGGATTATTTTTACAGTTCAGTATAGCACAGGATTAATATAACCTGGGATTATTTCTACAGTTCAGTATAGCACAGGATTAATATAACCTGGGATTATTTCTACAGTTCAGTATAGCACAGGATTAATATAACCTGGGATTATTTCTGCAGTTCAGTACAGCACAGGATTAATATAACCTGGGATTATTTCTACAGTTCAGTACAGCACAGGATTAATATAACCTGGGATTATTTCTACAGTTCAGTATAGCACAGGATTAATATAACCTGGGATTATTTCTACAGTTCAGTATAGCACAGGATTAATATAACCTGGGATTATTTCTACAGTTCAGCACAGCACAGGATTAATATAACCTGGGATTATTTCTACAGTTCAGTACAGCACAGGATTAATATAACCTGGGATTATTTCTACAGTTCACTATAGCACAGGATTAATATAACCTGGGATTATTTCTACAGTTCAGTACAGCACAGGATTAATATTACCTGGGATTATTTCTACAGTTCAGTATAGCACAGGATTAATATTACCTGGGATTATTTCTACAGTTCAGTACAGCACAGGATTAATATAACCTGGGATTATTTCTACAGTTCAGTATAGCACAGGATTAATATAACCTGGGATTATTTCTACAGTTCAGTACAGCACAGGATTAATATAACCTGGGATTATTTCTACAGTTCAGTACAGCACAGGATTAATATAACCTGGGATTATTTGTACAGTTCACTATAGCACAGGATTAATATAACCTGAGATTATTTCTACAGTTCAGTACAGCACAGGATTAATATTACCTGGGATTATTTCTGCAGTTCAATACAGCACAGGATTAATATAACCTGGCATTATTTCTACAGTTCAGTTTAGCACAGGATTAATATAACCTGGGATTATTTCTACAGTTCAGTACAGCACAGGATTAATATAACCTGGCATTATTTCTACAGTTCAGTTTAGCACAGGATTAATATAACCTGGGATTATTACTGCAGTTCAGTACAGCACAGGATTAATATAACCTGGCATTATTTCTACAGTTCAGTTTAGCACAGGATTAATATAACCTGGGATTATTTCTACAGTTCAGTATAGCACAGAATTAATATAACCTGGGATTATTTCTACAGTTCAGTATAGCACAGGATTAATATTACCTGGGATTATTTCTACAGTTCAGTATAGCACAGAATTAATATAACCTGGGATTATTTCTACAGTTCAGTATAGCACAGGATTAATATTACCTGGGATTATTTCTACAGTTCAGTATAGCACAGGATTAATATAACATGGGATTATTTCTGCAGTTCAGTACAGCACAGGATTAATATAACCCGGGATTATTTCTACAGTTCAGTATAGCACAGAATTAATATAACCTGGGATTATTTCTACAGTTCAGTATAGCACAGAATTAATATAACCTGGGATTATTACTGCAGTTCAGTATAGCACAGGATTAATATAACCTGCCATTATTTCTACAGTTCAGTTTAGCACAGGATTAATATAACCTGGGATTATTTCTGCAGTTCAGTATAGCACAGAATTAATATAACCTGGGATTATTTCTACAGTTCAGTATAGCACAGGATTAATATAACCTGGGATTATTTCTACAGTTCAGTACAGCACAGGATTAATATAACCTGGGATTATTTCTACAGTTCAGTATAGCACAGGATTAATATAACCTGGGATTATTTCTACAGTTCAGCACAGCACAGGATTAATATAACCTGGGATTATTTCTACAGTTCAGTACAGCACAGGATTAATATAACCTGGGATTATTTCTACAGTTCACTATAGCACAGGATTAATATAACCTGGGATTATTTCTACAGTTCAGTACAGCACAGGATTAATATTACCTGGGATTATTTCTACAGTTCAGTATAGCACAGGATTAATATTACCTGGGATTATTTCTACAGTTCAGTATAGCACAGAATTAATATAACCTGGGATTATTTCTACAGTTCAGTACAGCACAGGATTACTATAACCTGGGATAATTTCTACAGTTCAGTATAGCACAGGATTAATATAACCTGGGATTATTTCTACAGTTCAGTACAGCACAGGATTAATATAACCTGGGATTATTTCTACAGTTCAGTACAGCACAGGATTAATATAACCTGGGATTATTTGTACAGTTCACTATAGCACAGGATTAATATAACCTGAGATTATTTCTACAGTTCAGTACAGCACAGGATTAATATAACCTGGGATTATTTCTACAGTTCAGTATAGCACAGGATTAATATTACCTGGGATTATTTCTACAGTTCAGTACAGCACAGGATTAATATAACCTGGGATTATTTCTACAGTTCAGTATAGCACAGGATTAATATAACCTGGGATTATTTCTACAGTTCAGTATAGCACAGGATTAATATAACCTGGGATTATTTCTACAGTTCAGTACAGCACAGGATTAATAATTTTAATGGGTTAACGCTAATCAGGGTTCTAATGACCTCCCAGTGTCAACAAGCCGGAAACACCTTAATCTCCTGCTTCGGTTTAAATGCCCAGTCCGTTTATCACCAGTCAGTTTTAATGACTGATGAGCAGCTGAACTGCACTGTAACTGCCTGGCACTGCAGTGTGGACAGTAATAGGACTAAGACTTGTGCTCGGGCGCTGCTGCTGATAGAATGACCACATGCTCTGGTCTCAGAGCTTCATCTGGACAGCAGAGCAGCCAGTGCCCTGGAGAGGAAACAGCAGCGGGCGGGCGGGCCGGGCAGAGACGGTCAGACTGACACGCACAACCGTCAATAACACCGATCATCTTCTGTCATGATCCAATACTGAGCAGCACCAATTAACCACTTTCAAAAGTGAACATCAAAGGCATATTATTATCATTATTATTTTTATTATTGTCATTATTATTATTATTATTATTCTGCTTTAAAGAAAACATTAGAACCATTTCTGTGAGTATCGATACTCCAGTATTGATCCGCCCTCCCCTGATCCACAGGAGCAGCAGCACGTGTTTATGTCTAATGCTGATTATTAATAATGATTCATATTAATATTCATAATTAATCCCCATAAAGTGATACATATAGTCTGAGCTCACGCTGTGCGCGTGCAACAAGTGTCAGGACCCGTACCCCCCCGACCGCTGCCTGTTCAGCTCGAGGCTGCCTATCACACGTGCGCGCGCCTTTCACCAGCCCGAGCGCTCAGATCAACAAAGCAGCTTCCAAAGCGCGCAAACCCGCCCAAACGCGCGCGCCGAGGCTTTTTCCGCGCTCCAGCCGCGCGGCCAAGGAGCTCGAGCGCCGCGCTGCAAGTCGGCAACCGATCCGTTCGGCGTGGCTCTCTCGCGCGCACGCGCGCGCACGCACTCACTCACCCGGTATGGCGAGGTTGGTGAGCGGCAACGCGTGCAGGTTCTCCGGTAAAGTGGCCATCCAGTCCGCGTGCCGCAGCTCCGCTTTCCCCTGAGAGGAGGCCATGCTGCCGTGAGCCCAGAGCGCACTGCCGCCGCGCCGCGCGCTCCCGGAGACAACGCCGAGCCTGCGAGAGAATCACTCCGCTGAATCGACTCGCTGCTAGTGAATCAGAGGAACCGATTCTCTTCGCAGGTCCCAACTGATTCGATGTGTGTGTGTGTGTGTGTGTGTGTGTGTGTGTGTGTGTGTGTGTGTGTGTGTGTGTGCACGAGGTTCATGGCCGTCTTGATGACAGAATAAATGATCATAATAACGCAGTTTATATGTTTATGAAACGTGTGTGATTCAGTGATTCAGATAATGACAATGATTCATGATTCATGTCGTATTATTTCGTGCATTGCTTTATTTGCGGGGCCGCTGTACTTAAAAATAATAATGTCATAAAACCATGAAGTACCGCGCGTGTCTGTTAAAGACGTTAAACTCCAAACACGTCTTTTACAACGCCGAGCGTTCACAACGTGAGATCTCACTTCATTATCAGAGTCTTCATTATCAGAGTCTTCAGTTCCTCCTGATGTTTGTTTATTCTGCGCTGCACGTGTGAGCGGTAAATAACTATTTACAGAAGAGAAAACTCACTAATCACTAAATGTGAAGTCACAAATTAGAATAAAGTTGGCTTGTGAATCTGAATCAAATGAGTCGTTCGATTCATTTGAACGGACGGTTCGAAAGAATCGGTTTGATAGCTCTGAATAAACCATCACTGTTCAGAGCTCGTAGCGCCACGCCCCCAAAACCACACACACACACACACACACACACACACTTAAAGCCCTGCGGTTACGATCATAAGTATCGATCCAATTGATCAGGAGCAGCACGTACAAATGAGAAATGAGTAACTCACGCTGTGGCCACTTTATTAGAAACTGCCCCACCTACTTTAATTCAGTGGCCACTTTATTAGAAACACCCCAACCTTCTTCCACTCAGCGGTCACTTTATTAGAAACTGCCCCACCTTCTTCCACTCAGTGGCCACTTTATTAGAAACTGCCCTACCTACTTTAATTCAGTGGCCACTTTATTAGAAACTCCCCAACCCTCTTCCACTCAGTGGCCACTTTATTAGAAACTCTTCCACCCACTTCCACTCAGTGGCCACTTTATTAGAAACACCCCCACCCACTTCCACCCAGTGGCCACTTTATTAGAAACACCCCAACCTTCTTCCACTCAGTGGTCACTTTATTAGAAACACCCCAACCTTCTTCCACCCAGTGGCCGCTTTATTGGAGACATTAATAGATGACGCTGAAATAAGAGACAGAGCTCCGTCTGAGACACAAATTCTTTTATTATTTACAAAACACAAGGAAAGCTGAAGTGGGAGCTGAAAGCTGCGGCTGCCGGGGTGTGAAATGGATCCATGCGTAACGGCTGGGCTGAGATGTGAGCGCAGGTTTCTAATGAACTCGGAGAAGAATGAACTTCATCTGTTTGGACACTGTGCTGATCATGTGCTCCACTGATGAGTCTCTGCCTCTGTGGTCACTGTCTGACCTTTAGCTCTGCTCCGTATTCAGACTCGGAGCACACTCTGCACGTCAGCTGGTCACTGCACAACGTCTGACCGCACATAAAACCGTCTGCAGCCTCGTCCAAACATCTGATCTTTCTCATCCTGACTGGCCGTAAGAAAACGAGCGATTAACCCCGTGTGGCGAGTTCTAGCCGTTAAAGGCCCGAGTCACTGAAGGTGCATTTTCCTCAGTTTCGGTTTTTGGCCCCTTCAGGCTGAAGTCACAGGGAGTGTTTCAGCCTGGGCTGCTTTTTGAACGAGGCAGCCAATCGGAGCAGAGCTCATTTACATATACGTTAGTCTTAAAGGCACGGTAACTAAAACAGTCTGTTTAATTGGATAAAGAGAGGCTGGAAATGATCAAATAGAAATGAATGAGTTTGAACTAAATCTCAGAATGAGAAATATTAGATGTCTGGACCAGGTTTAAGATGATTTTCCTGACTAAACTTACATTTATTGCATTGAGATTTCCTACATGTTAAGTTGCTTGATGGCTGATTGTTTGTCGTTTACTGAGTGAAATTCCGGACATATCGGAGCGTTTCAGCTCCAGCGTCAGATCTGCTGCATTGGCTTTAGGTTAGGAGAGACCTGTTTAAACAGAGAGAAAACAAAACATTAAAACCTTCAGCTCTGTGCTCATTCGGAGTCTCGCAGGGTCAGACCTCCAAACGAGAACGTCGGGGGAGAACCGCCAGGAATTCTGGGCTAAATGTGGGAATGTACACTTACTACAGTGGGAAATTTCGGAACCAATCCAGCGCCCCGAGTAGGCGGAGCTCACAGTAGGAGGCGCTGGTGTGTTCGTTAACACTGTCCAACGCGCCGGAACTTTCATTTAAAATCTTGGTTGCACCAAATTTACAAATTTCTACATTTCTAAATTTTCAAATTTACAATGCAGCAAAATTTCTAATTACAAAATTTCAAGTTTCTGTTGTGGCAAAATTTCAGCCACCAAAATGACAACAAAGTGGCACTTTTTAGCTCTGGAAAGAGTGAAAAGAGAAAAAGTCGGACTTAAAAAGTTCCGAACCGTCACACCACCGTGGAAAATGTAAATAATAACTGAAATTTTCAATTCATGGTCTTGGAAGACCGACTGGTCTGCGCACTGTGGTCATTTCACGGAGATCATCTGATGTGAACAGTTTGTGTTGTCGGATCTTTTCTGTTTTATATTTTTTGGCAAAGAATTTTCATTTCTGGGCATCACTGGTCAGAAGAGTCGTAACGATTCTCCGAATCCCCGGATCAGGGGATTCACCACTGGGTCTCCGTGGTTGTTGTGGTTCTTGTTGTTTGTGTTGTTGTTATTTTAGGGGGTGGGGGGGTTTGGGGGTGGGGGGTGTTTACTGACTGAACTCCAGAGATGAAACAGAGCACAGGTATCTGGGGGGCAGAGCTTAGAGGGGGTGTAACTTAGGGGCACCGTCGTCACCAGACGTGTGTTCTCGCTATCAGAGTCGATCCTGTGAGACGCCGTTCCACCAGAACCATCCTGAGATATTCAGCACCGTAATAAACACCACAAACCACGGATTCTGACGGAGCCATAACTTCCAGGCTCCGCCCACACGTCTGTTCTCTGGCTCTAAAAGTAGGTACCGTGATATAAACTGAGCCTGTTCTACAAACTGCAAAGCAAGGGTTCTTCACGGGTTCTTTAATAATAGAACCACGAACACTCTGCTGATGGAGAATGTACTGCATGTGGTTCTGTGTCCCACTTTTTTTTGAAAAAAAGGTTCTATATAGAAACATCTACAGCACATTTTCCATCAAACTGAAGAGCCCTTTCACAATGCAAAGAACCTTCGCATGATTAAAGGGTTCTTTGAGTGTTCCTGGTTCTAAACAGAAACATGTTTTTACTAAGGAACCTTTGAAGAACCATCTTTTTAAGCGTGCACGGCTTCTCGTTTGACCAGCGTTTCTGTAAACCTCACTACAGTAGCCACTATAGAACACATTTGTGGTGCTATTCACTACATTTCCCAGCATGCATCACTCACCTCAAAGTCTGCGCCTGTGCATTTCCTAATGTCATCTGGAGTTAACCCCTCCAACACTTCAATCAGGGTCAGGCCTTTGTTCCTGTCCACATCAAAGACGGCCTGAGGAGGAAAAAACAGCGTCCATCACAGACACGTCCACCCCACCCCAGCGGTCACTCTTTCAGCTGGAACCTCATTGTTTTATATGAGGGGGGATATTCAGCCTTCAAGAGGGGCTGTTTTTATCTATGCTAATGAGCTTCGGTCCATGTTTATAGAGACCGGTGTCAGAATCTGCATAATCAGGTCTATTAAAGAGCTTATTTAAAGCTCCAGGGAGCCCAAACCTGCAGGTTGATCCGGCTCTCGGGGGCCACGCTACACACAGACACAGCGTTTCCTCTGAACATCCTCCGAACAGCTGGTGTTCTTCCCCTGTTCCCCTTTTTCGTTCATGTAGAGCATATGTGTCAAACTCAAGGCCCGCGGGCCACATCCGGCCCGGCTTGCAATTCTATCCGGCCCGGGATCATTTTATATTATTGCTACGAGTGGCCCGGTTGTCTCATTGGTGCCGCTATTGTGGCTGCATTCAAAGAATTGAATCTAAGACGCCGCCATGAGACAAAACATCAGGATAACCTGAAAGACTTGAATGCAGAGCAAAAGATACAGAAAGTAGACGAGTTAAAAAAGAAGCTGCAGACGTTTTTCACCCGGAAAGCGAAGCAGCTGTGAAAGCAGGGAGCTCGCTCCAGCAGCCCGGCCGTCCAGCGAGGGAGACTTTCTGAAGAGCTGCGTGATCAAGGTGCGCAACGTCGCATGTCCAGACAAAAAACAGATTCTGGCCAATTTAAGCCCAAGTAGAAATACGGCTGCTGGTGGAGTTTGTGAGATGGCCACTGATTTAAGAACACAGTTGAGTGAAAGAGGCAAAGACTTCATGCTGACTCTCTTGCTGTGGATGAAAGCACTGACATGACTGACGCTGCACAGCTGGCCATCTCCACCCATGGGGTGGACTCCAATTTGCGCATTACAGAGGAAATATTGGACATTGAGTCGATGCACGGGACGACTGGACAGGACGTTTTTGAAAACGTATGTCAAAGTGAACCGACATGAAACTGCCCTGGGACAAACTTATTGGACTTCCAACTGATGGAGCGCCGGCTATGTGCGGTGAAAGAAGTGGACTAGAGCGAAGGATGAGAGTGAAGATGCAGGAGGAGAACTGCACTGGTGAGTTAACAGCATATCATACACCAGGAAGCTCTACGTGGTCCTGAAGATGGACCATGTAACGAGCGCTGTAACGCAAACCGTGAACTTTATCCGAAGTGAAGTTTTAAATCACCGGCAATCTCAGTCCTTTATGCGGGAGATGGATTCAGAGTCTGCCGACATCCCTGATCATACAGAGGTGCGTCGGCCAAGTCGGGGAAAAGTTCTCAACAGAGTTTTTGAGCTCAGCAACGGAATCTGTCAGTTCATGGACAGTAAAGGAACAGACTCCACGTTCTGCGGGATGAAATGTGAGCTGGCGTTCCTGGCTGACCTCAGTGCGTTAAAGCTCCAGCTCCAGGGCTGTGACCGCATGATCACTGACGTATGAATGAATGAAAAACGAATGCACCAGAGCAACTTGCCTCACTTTCCCTGTTACCCAGTAATGCTGAACCACGTCGGCA
Source organism: Pygocentrus nattereri (assembly GCF_015220715.1). Lineage (NCBI taxonomy): Eukaryota > Metazoa > Chordata > Actinopteri > Characiformes > Serrasalmidae > Pygocentrus > Pygocentrus nattereri. The sequence continues at coordinate 2,984,667 of NC_051239.1, read as the reverse complement.
CAACGTTGTTCATAAACACGCACTTTGCTGACAAACGGAGCGCCCTGCCCTCAGAGCTCGCGCGGCGCTTTGGTGACTCGGAAAAACAAAACAAGAATTTTGCCGTCGACGTGGAAACGGCACCTGTGCAGGTTCAGATGGAGCTGATTGAGCTGCAGTGTAATGAGACACTAAAGGCAGAGTACGACACTGCAGGGCCACAGAGCTTATTCACTCCAGTCCCGCAGCAGCGCCCCAGCTCCGCCTACATGTGGCTTGAACCTGCATGTTTGGTGGCACATCTCTGTGGGAGAAGCTGTTCTCAGTGATGAAGACGAACAGAACAGCACACAGGAGTCGTCTCACTGAGGAGCACCTGCAGTCCATCCTGAGAGTCTCCACAGCACGGGACCTCACGCCAAACAGAAACCAACTTGATGCCAAAAAAAGATGCCATCGTTATTCCAGAATAGCATTCCTGTCTATTTTTATTCATATTTATGTTAAAACATTTAGTTTTAGTTTGTTAGTTCAAAAAATGTTTATTCTGTTCGGCCCGCAAACTAAAGTGTGTTTTGAATTTTGGCCCCCTGTGCAATTGAGTTTGACACCCCTGATGTAAAAGTCCTAAAGCTCAGCGTTCCCTCCAGAGGGAGAACCTCTCTCCCACAGAACCCACTTTTCTCAGCTGGCTGAAACGTCTCGCTGGAACTCCAGCCGTTTTCCTTTGTTACAGGATGACATCATCTCGTAACACAGTCCTTACTGCCCGCCTACCGGCGAGCTCCACCCGCTCACACAAACTGATCCGGCAGAACCGGCGCCGCTGGAGAACCAGCCACAGCGCAGTTCCAGCTGCTCACGAGAGAAGGGTCTGTCTGAACGCTTGATCTGACGTGTGAAGCTTTACAGCAGCTTTATAACTGCTGGTCTCGTTTAAACGACCACAGACTGCCGCTTTAAGGGCTCCGCGAGTGTGTGAGCGAGTGCTAAAGCGCTCTGCATGGTTCTTTAGCGCTTTTTTCCAGCCACTCCCTCCTGATTGAGTGGGTGGATGGAGCCTGAATAGCACCAAACAAGCATCTTCCAAGATATTTCTCACAAATGATCCACTCAGCCTGCTTCAGCGAGCGCACACACGCCGCCTCTCTTCATGGGCATCGCAGGGAGCGTTTATTCTGGGAAAAACGCTAAACAAATGGAGTCGAGCCACAGCAGAGTCAGTACTGGCTCCAGAGAAAGGGCTCAGAGAGACCTCCTCCAAACCAGCCAAGCACCAAGAACAGCATCTAACCAAAGAGCCAGGCTTCAGAAACGGCCGGCTCAAAGGAGGCACCTGAGCCGAGGGAGCGGCCGGTTTAGCGCTCGGATCCGACCGGAACAGACGGACACGGAGGAACCTGGAGACTTTATTCCGAAAGAAAACCGGCCCCAGCACTGCGGGCCGAACGCATGCCGGGCACACCAGGACCGAGTCACGTAAACTGGGACGACACATTTATTAATAAAAACGCAGCATTTTACTGAATTCTACTAAATACTTATTCATATACATTCACATTAGCCCCGCCCATTCAGGTACAGCAGTTTAGCCACCGCACACCTGACTCAAACACCATCAACCATCCAAACACAACCGCACACCTGACTCAAACACCGTCAACCATCCAAACACCACCGCACACCTGACTCAAACACCATTAACCATCCAAACACCACCACACACCTGACTCAAACACCGTTAACCATCCAAACACCACCGCACACCTGACTCAAACACCGTTAACCATCCAAACACCACCGCACACCTGACTCAAACACCGTTAACCACCCAAACACCACCGCACACCTGATTCAAACACCACCGCACACCTGACTCAAACACCTTTAACCATCCAAACACCACCGCACACCTGACTCAAACACCGTCAACCATCCAAACACCACCACACACCTGACTCAAACACCGTTAACCATCCAAACACCACCGCACACCTGACTCAAACACCGTTAACCATCCAAACACCACCGCACACCTGACTCAAACACCACCGCACACCTGACTCAAACACCTTTAACCATCCAAACACCACCGCACACCTGACTCAAACACCACCGCACACCTGACTCAAACACCGTTAACCACCCAAACACCACCGCACACCTGACTCAAACACCGTTAACCACCCAAACACCACCGCACACCTGATTCAAACACCACCGCACACCTGACTCAAACACCTTTAACCATCCAAACACCACCGCACACCTGACTCAAACACCACCACACACCTGACTCAAACACCGTTAACCATCCAAACACCACCGCACACCTGATTCAAACACCACCGCACACCTGACTCAAACAGCGTTAACCATCCAAACACCACCGCACACCTGATTCAAACACCTTTAACCATCCAAACACCACCGCACACCTGACTCAAACACCACTGCACACCTGACTCAAACACCACCGCACACCTGATTCAAACACCACCGCACACCTGACTCAAACACCTTTAACCATCCAAACACCACCGCACACCTGACTCAAACACCACCGCACACCTGACTCAAACACCGTTAACCACCCAAACACCACCGCACACCTGATTCAAACACCACCGCACACCTGACTCAAACACCTTTAACCATCCAAACACCACCGCACACCTGACTCAAACACCACCACACACCTGACTCAAACACCGTTAACCATCCAAACACCACCGCACACCTGACTCAAACACCACCGCACACCTGACTCAAACAGCGTTAACCATCCAAACACCACCGCACACCTGATTCAAACACCTTTAACCATCCAAACACCACCGCACACCTGACTCAAACACCACTGCACACCTGACTCAAACACCACCGCACACCTGATTCAAACACCACCGCACACCTGACTCAAACACCGTTAACCATCCAAACACCACCGCACACCTGATTCAAACACCAACGCACACCTGATTCAAACACCGTTAACCATCCAAACACCACCACACACCTGACTCAAACACCGTTAACCATCCAAACACCACCGCACACCTGACTCAAACACCGTTAACCACCCAAACACAACCGCACACCTGATTCAAACACCACCGCACACCTGACTCAAACACCACCACACACCTGACTCAAACACCGTTAACCACCCAAACACCACCGCACACCTGATTCAAACACCACCGCACACCTGACTCAAACACCGTTAACCATCCAAACACCACCGCACACCTGATTCAAACACCACCGCACACCTGACTCAAACAGCGTTAACCATCCAAACACCACCGCACACCTGATTCAAACACCTTTAACCATCCAAACACCACCGCACACCTGACTCAAACACCACTGCACACCTGACTCAAACACCACCGCACACCTGATTCAAACACCACCGCACACCTGACTCAAACACCGTTAACCATCCAAACACCACCGCACACCTGATTCAAACACCAACGCACACCTGACTCAAACACCGTTAACCATCCAAACACCACCACACACCTGACTCAAACACCGTTAACCATCCAAACACCACCGCACACCTGACTCAAACACCGTTAACCACCCAAACACAACCGCACACCTGATTCAAACACCACCGCACACCTGACTCAAACACCTTTAACCATCCAAACACCACCGCACACCTGACTCAAACACCACCACACACCTGACTCAAACACCGTTAACCACCCAAACACCACCGCACACCTGATTCAAACACCACCGCACACCTGACTCAAACACCGTTAACCATCCAAACACCACCGCACACCTGATTCAAACACCACCGCACACCTGACTCAAACAGCGTTAACCATCCAAACACCACCGCACACCTGATTCAAACACCTTTAACCATCCAAACACCACCGCACACCTGACTCAAACACCACTGCACACCTGACTCAAACACCACCGCACACCTGATTCAAACACCACCGCACACCTGACTCAAACACCGTTAACCATCCAAACACCACCGCACACCTGATTCAAACACCAACGCACACCTGACTCAAACACCGTTAACCATCCAAACACCACCACACACCTGACTCAAACACCGTTAACCATCCAAACACCACCGCACACCTGACTCAAACACCGTTAACCACCCAAACACCACCGCACACCTGATTCAAACACCACGCACACCTGACTCAAACACCTTTAACCATCCAAACACCACCGCACACCTGACTCAAACACCACCGCACACCTGACTCAAACACCGTTAACCATCCAAACACCACCGCACACCTGACTCAAACACCGTTAACCATCCAAACACCAACACACACCTGACTCAAACACCGTCAACCATCCAAACACCACCGCACACCTGACTCAAACACCGTCAACCATCCAAACACCACCGCACACCTGACTCAAACACCGTTAACCATCCAAACACCACCGCACACCTGACTCAAACACCGTTAACCATCCAAACACCACCGCACACCTGACTCAAACACCACCGCACACCTGACTCAAACACCTTTAACCATCCAAACACCACCGCACACCTGACTCAAACACCACCGCACACCTGACTCAAACACCGTTAACCACCCAAACACCACCGCACACCTGATTCAAACACCACCGCACACCTGACTCAAACACCTTTAACCATCCAAACACCACCGCACACCTGACTCAAACACCACCGCACACCTGACTCAAACACCGTTAACCACCCAAACACCACCGCACACCTGACTCAAACACCGTTAACCATCCAAACACCACCGCACACCTGATTCAAACACCACCGCACACCTGACTCAAACAGCGTTAACCATCCAAACACCACCGCACACCTGATTCAAACACCTTTAACCATCCAAACACCACTGCACACCTGACTCAAACACCACCGCACACCTGATTCAAACACCACCGCACACCTGACTCAAACACCGTTAACCATCCAAACACCACCGCACACCTGATTCAAACACCAACACACACCTGACTCAAACACCGTTAACCATCCAAACACCACCGCACACCTGACTCAAACACCACTGCACACCTGACTCAAACACCACCGCACACCTGACTCAAACACCTTTAACCATCCAAACACCACCGCACACCTGACTCAAACACCGTTAACCATTCAAACACCACCGCACACCTGACTCAAACACCGCTGTGAAATTGATTGTCAGTGTTGCTTCCTAAGTGGACAGTTTGATATCACAGAAGTTTGATTTACTGGGAGTTATATTGTGTTGTTTAAGTGTTTCCTTTATTTTTTTGAGCAGTGTATATATGCGCTGTATAGATACTTATGCGCTGTATAGACACATATGCGTGGTATAGATGTATATGTGCAGTATAGATACATGTTATATATATATATATATATATATATATATATATATATATATATATATGTATATATGTGCAGTTTTCATTATTATCCTAAAACTGCAATTGAACAGTAACACGATTTATATAAACTGAGCTATGAAAGCGGAGCTGAGGAGACTTTTCTGTCTGAGCGGTTTTTTATAACGGGTCCATTTGAGTGATAAAATCCCACCAAAGCATCTGATAACTAATCAGCTCCATTAGTGCAGCTTCACCACACACACATTAACCTGCATTAGCAGCCACACTTCCTGTTAGCGCCTGTATTAGCACTCAGTCGTCCCACACGACTGATATTTATATCATCGTATTTTACACTGCGCACACAATGACCGTATAATATCGCCCCACGGTCAGAACAATCAGAGCCATCACGGTTACACAGAGCAATCTCCTTATTATTACACTGGGAAGCTGCTTTCTGATGCCACCTGCCCTCCATACATAAACCTGACTTCGATATTCGTCGCCGTCCAGACATTCACTTCTGGAGATGCTTCGCCAGCGCCAATTAAATCATAATGAACTTCATTCATACAGCAACTGCCACACACTGAAATGCAGCTTTACATACAACACAAGAGGAAAAAAAAACAGAAAAAAATTCTAAAATTTAGTTTTGTTCAATAAAATCCCACGAAATGCTGAAATAGATGATAAAATATATGATTAAGTAAATATAACAAACTAGAAAACCACAATAGACAAATCCTGAAACCTAGATTCATTCATATAAATATAACTGCAGTAAAATAAAACAGTTTCTACTGTAACTTATGATACTGATTACACTTCTAATACTTATTATACTCATCATACTTTGAGTGTGATAAATACATACAGGCCAATAACGCTTTGATGTTGAACATTATTAACTTTTCCATCTGTAAACTCCAGCTGCTACGCAGTGTGAACAACTTATGATGAACGGATGAATAGAAACACTCAAATGATTCACTCATTAACTGACACACTTTAAAGGTGACTCTCTTCTCCACAGCAGTGCAGACAGACAGGGGGATTCATTCACTCATTACATCAATGATTCAATGACTACACGACTCAGTGATTCAGTGAATTAATGACAGAGTGATTCTGTGAATGAGTGATTTGATGAGCAGTTCAGTGAATGAGTGATCTAATGAGTGAATGATTTAGTGGATGAATGACTGAGTGATTCTGTGAATGAGTGATCTAATGAGTGAATGATTTAGTGAATGAATGACTGAGTGATTCTGTGAATGAGTGATCTAATGAGTGAATGATTTAGTGAATGAATGACTGAGTGATTCTGTGAATGAGTGATCTAATGAGTGAATGATTTAGTGAATGAATGACTGAGTGATTCTGTGAATGAGTGATCTAATGAGTGAATAATTTAGTGAATGAATGAATGAGTGATTCTGTGAATGAGTGATCTAATGAGTGAATGATTTAGTGAATGAATGACTGAGTGATTCTGTGAAGGAGTGATCTAATGAGTGAATGATTTAGTGAATGAATGACAGTGATTCTGTGAATGAGTGATCTAATGAGTGAATGATTTAGTGAATGAATGACTGAGTGATTCTGTGAATGAGTGATCTAATGAGTGAATGATTTAGTGAATGAATGACTGAGTGATTCTGTGAATGAGTGATCTAATGAGTGAATGAATGACTGAGTGATTCTGTGAATGAGTGATCTAATGAGTGAATGATTTAGTGGATGAATGAATGAGTGATTCTGTGAATGAGTGATCTAATGAGTGAATGATTTAGTGAATGAGTGACTGAATGATTCTGTGAATGAGTGATCTAATGAGTGAATGATTTAGTGGATGAATGAATGAGTGATTCTGTGAATGAGTGATCTAATGAGTGAATGATTTAGTGAATGAATGAATGAGTGATTCTGTGAATGAGTGATCTAATGAGTGAATGATTTAGTGAATGAATGACTGAGTGATTCTGTGAATGAGTGATCTAATGAGTGAATGATTTAGTGAATGAATGACTGAGTGATTCTGTGAATGAGTGATCTAATGAGTGAATGATTTAGTGAATGAATGACTGAGTGATTCTGTGAATGAGTGATCTAATGAGTGAATGATTTAGTGAATGAATGACTGAGTGATTCTGTGAATGAGTGATCTAATGAGTGAATGATTTAGTGAATGAATGACTGAGTGATTCTGTGAATGAGTGATCTAATGAGTGAATGATTTAGTGAATGAATGAGTGATTCTGTGAATGAGTGATCTAATGAGTGAATGATTTAGTGAATGAATGACTGAGTGATTCTGTGAATGAGTGATCTAATGAGTGAATGATTTAGTGAATGAATGACTGAGTGATTCTGTGAATGAGTGATCTAATGAGTGAATGATTTAGTGAATGAGTGACTGCGTGATTCTGTGAATGAGTGATCTAATGAGTGAATGATTTAGTGAATGAATGACTGAGTGATTCTGTGAATGAGTGATCTAATGAGTGAATGATTTAGTGAATGAGTGACTGAGTGATTCTGTGAATGAGTGATCTAATGAGTGAATGATTTAGTGAATGAATGAGTGATTCTGTGAATGAGTGATCTAATGAGTGAATGATTTAGTGAATGAATGACTGAGTGATTCTGTGAATGAGTGATCTAATGAGTGAATGATTTAGTGAATGAGTGACTGAGTGATTCTGTGAATGAGTGATCTAATGAACCAGTGGTTCAGTGTTTAAACTGTGTCATCATTCAATGTAGATCACATTCAGTTTATTCAAATTAAATGATTATTTATTCAAAAACGTTTCACTTGTCCTGGGGGCGGGGCTATTTGTGGTTAATCACGGACATCAGTACTCACTCTATACCCCCAACTGCCACCACCCACAACCCCCCAACACCTGGGGGGGGGGGGGGGCAGTGATGCTGAAAGCTTTAACCTTTATACATGTTGACAGATACAAACCTGTCTGTCCTCTTACACATAGAGAGAGAGAGAGAGAGAGAGAGAGAGAGAGAGAGAGGGAGAGAGAGAGAGGGAGAGAGAGAGAGAGGGAGAGACGGAGAGAGGGAGAGAGAGAGAGAGAGAGAGAGAGAGAGAGGGAGAGACGGAGAGTTTGAGAGACGGAGAGAGAGAGAGAGGGAGAGACGGAGAGAGAGAGAGAGGGAGAGAGGGAGAGACGGAGAAAGGGAGAGAGGGAGAAACGGAGAGAGAGAGAGAGGGAGAGAGGGAGAGACGGAGAGAGGGAGAGAGGGAGAGACGGAGAGAGAGAGGGAGAGACGGAGAGAGAGAGAGGGGGAGAGAGGGAGAGACGGAGAGAGGGAGAGAGGGAGAGAGGGAGAGAGAGAGAGAGGGAGAGAGGGAGAGAGGGAGAGAGGGAGAGAGGGAGAGACGGAGAGAGAGAGAGGGAGAGAGGGAGAGACGGAGAAAGGGAGAGAGGGAGAGACGGAGAGAGAGAGAGAGGGAGAGACGGAGAGAGAGAGAGACGGAGAGAGGGAGAGACGGAGAGAGGGAGAGACGGAGAGAGGGAGAGATGTAATTAGCTCCAGAGCGCTAATGTCATTTCCACCCTGCTCACCCGACCCAGTCAGAGCCATTCATCAGCTGGCGCTGAGCTCCGGGTTAGGAGGAATCACCGGTTTATGGATCCGCTCCTTCTGCTGAAACCGGAATTCTCTCACTGTCACGTCGGCTTCACTCGTGTGACACTGTTTTAATATGAACACCTGACACTGTCGGAGAGAGAGAGACAGCCGGTCTCCTACAGGAGCGTATGGCTCACCTTCTCTGTGATGATGCGGTCCACGCACCCTTTCCCGGTCAGCGGCAGGCTGCACTTCTCCAGGATCTTGTGCTTTCCTCCCTGGGAAACACAACAAAGAGAAAAGACTCAATTAAAACAACAACGACAACAAAACAGAACAAATAAGGTCCTGCTGCATCTGTTCCGTGCTCTTTAACAGACACGGATGCTCAAATTGTTGATAATAATGAAAATATTAATGATGATGAACAGGCTAACGTAGTGGAAGCCCCTGTCTGTAGGGTTGGGCTCAGGATCTGAGATGAGGTTCCAGTGAAAAATCTACCTAAATTCCCCAAGAAGTCTCGCTAACACAAAGGCTTCCCGCCGTCATGTCAGTCAGTTCTAACATGGGCTACAAGCTCTAAAATGGGCTACAAGCTCATGTACGGCTGTGCACCACGCCGCAGGCAGCAACGCTCACTTCGCCAGCTATCTACATTAGTACGAACACGCAGGTCAGCGTCATACGACACTTCCTTAAGGCAGCGTCCAGCTCAGTGGCAGTGGGTGACCACCCCCCTCCCCAGTGGGCAGCTGGACTACAACTGACCCCACCGGTCACTGCTGCTGACCCGCTGCAGGCCAGGGGCCTCAACCTACTGTGTGTAAATAGCGCACAGAGGTCGGTGGTCGGGAGTGAGTGCTGTGGGCAGGTAGCTGGAACAGTCAGTCAGACCCTCAGTGCCAGCTGCCCCCCCCCCCGCAGCCCTGAGGGGGCAGGAAAAAGCGCCTCTGCCTGGTCAGAGCCCAGAGGAAATTACAGACCATAATAATTACAACCATAAGAGTGATACACACACACAAACTCACATATACACACACAAACACACACACTCACATATACACACAAACACACACATACATACATAATCCTAATCACAATTCTGATTCTATTAGCCCCAGTCTAATTCACATTCTAATCCTAATTCTGATTCTATTAGCCCCAGTCTAATTCACATTCCAATCCTAATTCTGATTCTATTAGCCCCAGTCTAATTCACATTCTAATCCTAATTCTGATTCTATTAGCCCCAGTCTAATTCACATTCCAATCCTAATTCTGATTCTATTAGCCCCAGTCTAATTCATATTCTAATCCTAATTTTGATTCTATTAGCTTGAGTCTAATTCTCATTCTAATCCTAATTCTGATTCTATTAGCCCCAGTCTAATTCTTATTCTAATCCTAATTCTGATTCTATTAGCCTGAGTCTAATTCTTATTCTAATCCTAATTCTGATTCTATTAGCCTGAGTCTGATTCACATTTTAATCCTAATTCTGATTCTATTAGCTTGAGTCGAATTCACATTCTAATCCTAATTCTGATTCTATTAACCTGAGTCTAATTCTCATTCTAATCCTGATTCTGATTCTATTAGCTTGAGTCTAATTCTCATTCTAATCCTAATTCTATTCGCCTGAGTCTAATTTTCATTCTAATCCTAATTCTGATTCTATTAGCCCCAGTCTAATCTCATTCTAATCCTAATTCTGATTCTATTAGCCTGAGTCTAATTCTAATTCTAATCCTAATTCTGATTCTATTAGCCTGAGTCTGATTCACAATCTAATCCTAATTCTGATTCTATTAGCCCCAATCTAATTTTCATTCTAATCCTAATTCTGATTCTATTAGCCTGAGTCTAATTCTCATTCTAATCCTAATTCTGATTCTAGTAGCCTGAGTCCGATTCACATTCTAATCCTAATTCTGATTCTATTAGACTGAGTCTAATTTTCATTCTAATCCTAATTCTGATTCTATTAGCCTGAGTCTGATTCACATTCTAATCCTAATCCTGATTCCATTAGCCCCAGTCTAATTCTCATTCTAATCCTAATTCTGATTCTATTAGCCTGAGTCTGATTCACATTCTAATCCTAATTCTGATTCTATTAGCCTGAGTCTAATTCTCATTCTAATCCTAATTCTGATTCTATTAACCTGAGTCTAATTCTCATTCTAATCCTAATCCTGATTCTATTAGCCTGAGTCTAATTCTCATTCTAATCCTAATTCTGATTCTATTAGCCTGAGTCTAATTTACATTCTAATCCTAATTCTGATTCTATTAGCCTGAGTCTAATTCTCATTCTAATCCTAATTCTGATTCTATTAGCCTGAGTCTAATTTACATTCTAATCCTAATTCTGATTCTATTAGCCTGAGTCTAATTCTCATTCTAATCCTAATTCTGATTCTATTAACCTGAGTCTAATTCTCATTCTAATCCTGATTCTGATTCTATTAGCTTGAGTCTAATTCTCATTCTAATCCTAATTCTATTCGCCTGAGTCTAATTTTCATTCTAATCCTAATTCTGATTCTATTAGCCCCAGTCTAATCTCATTCTAATCCTAATTCTGATTCTATTAGCCTGAGTCTAATTCTAATTCTAATCCTAATTCTGATTCTATTAGCCTGAGTCTGATTCACATTCTAATCCTAATTCTGATTCTATTAGCCCCAATCTAATTTTCATTCTAATCCTAATTCTGATTCTATTAGCCTGAGTCTAATTCTCATTCTAATCCTAATTCTGATTCTAGTAGCCTGAGTCCGATTCACATTCTAATCCTAATTCTGATTCTATTAGACTGAGTCTAATTTTCATTCTAATCCTAATTCTGATTCTATTAGCCTGAGTCTGATTCACATTCTAATCCTAATCCTGATTCCATTAGCCCCAGTCTAATTCTCATTCTAATCCTAATTCTGATTCTATTAGCCTGAGTCTAATTCTCATTCTAATCCTAATTCTGATTCTATTAACCTGAGTCTAATTCTCGTTCTAATCCTAATCCTGATTCTATTAGCCTGAGTCTAATTCTCATTCTAATCCTAATTCTGATTCTATTAGCCTGAGTCTAATTTACATTCTAATCCTAATTCTGATTCTATTAGCCTGAGTCTAATTCTCATTCTAATCCTAATTCTGATTCTATTAGCCTGAGTCTAATTTACATTCTAATCCTAATTCTGATTCTATTAGCCTGAGTCTAATTCTCATTCTAATCCTAATTCTGATTCTATTAACCTGAGTCTAATTCTCATTCTAATCCTAATTCTGATTCTATTAACCTGAGTCTAATTCTCATTCTAATCCTAATCCTGATTCTATTAGCCTGAGTCTGATTCACATTCTAATCCTAATGCTAATTCTATTAGCCCCAGTCTAATCTCATTCTAATCCTAATTCTGATTCTATTAGCCTGAGTCTAATTTTCATTCTAATCCTAATTCTGATTCTATTAACCTGAGTCTAATTTTCATTCTAATCCTAATCCTATTTCTATTAGCCTGAGTCTAATTTACATTCTAATCCTAATTCTGATTCTATTAGCCTGAGTCTAATTCTCATTCTAATCCTAATTCTGATTCTATTAACCTGAGTCTAATTCTCATTCTAATCCTAATCCTGATTCTATTAGCCTGAGTCTAATTCTCATTCTAATCCTAATTCTGATTCTATTAGCCTGAGTCTGATTCACATTCTAATCCTAATGCTAATTCTATTAGCCCCAGTCTAATCTCATTCTAATCCTAATTCTGATTCTATTAGCCTGAGTCTAATTTTCATTCTAATCCTAATTCTGATTCTATTAACCTGAGTCTAATTTTCATTCTAATCCTAATCCTATTTCTATTAACCTGAGTCTAATTTTCATTCTAATCCTAATCCTATTTCTATTAGCCTGAGTCTAATCTCATTCTAATCCTAATTCTGATTCTATTAGCTTGTCTGTGTGAGTGTGTGTGCGTGTGTGAGTGTCTGTGTGTGCGTGTATGTGAGTGTGTGTGTGTGTCTGTGTGTGCGTGTGAGTGTCTGTGTGTCAGTGTCTGTGTGTGTGCGTGCGTGTGAGTGTCTGTGTGTGTGTGGAGGGGTGTTGTCACTGTCACTCAGAGAATATAATAATGCCCCTCACACCGCTCGCTCACTCTCTCTCACACACACACACACTCACTCACTCACTCACGCACTCACACACACACTCTGTCGTACCTTTGCAGAGTGCTCCATGGTCACCACCACCTTCGTCCCAGCGCTCGCCACCAGGTCCATGGCTCCGCCCATTCCTTTCACCATCTTACCCTGTAAACACGGATACATTATCAGCGGTTTAGCCTGAGGCATCCGGCCCGCATGTGAACACAGTGGAGCTGAGCCTCGGCCTGCAGCGGCAGGCGGCTGGTGACTTGCCGTTATTAACATTATTAATGATGTTACGCATATGAGCCACACCCCCTCAAACACTCTGCGGACTCTCCGACCGTGAGCAGCGGTAACTTCTTTTATAACCCAAACTCCCAGTAGAAGCTTCACGCCGCCTCTACCCGTGGTGAAGGAACATCTGGCAGACGCGATTCGAGCGGCCGTAGGGCGCGGCCTGAGCGTTTACGGGGCTGCGCTGAGAGGACACTGTTGCTAGGCAACCATAAACCTGCTCACCTGTGGCTACAATCACTAAACAAAAGTGTTATTTTCCACTGACGGTGACCGTGCTGTCCTGCAGGACCCTGTCGACCTCCACAGCTCCAGCGCAGAGAGAAGAGATTTTAGCCTCAGTGTTTTTCTAACAGCGCATAACACAACTCAGCTTTCCATTCCTGACCGCTCGTCCATCCTGACACTCCACAGCTCCGCTGTAACAGAAGTCCTGCCCTGTTCAGTCGTACAAGCAAACGCACCGGATATCAAATGTGCCCATGGTTGCACCAGCCTCCTTCTGACAGATGTAATACACTACAGGAAGCGTAGGGGGCGATACGGCTTCTACTGTTTCATTTAAAAAGCTCTATAATGTTCATATGATCCACACAGTCGCTCTGACAGACTGTAATACACTACAGGAAGCGTAGGGGGCGATACGGCTTCTACTGTTTCATTTAAAAAGCTCTATAATGTTCATATGATCCACACAGTCGCTCTGACAGACTGTAATACACTACAGGAAGCGTAGGGGGCGATACGGCTTCTACTGTTTCATTTAAAAAGCTCTATAATGTTCATATGATCCACACAGTCGCTCTGACAGACTGTAATACACTACAGGAAGCGTAGGGGGCGATACGGCTTCTACTGTTTCATTTAAAAAGCTCTATAATGTTCATATGATCCACACAGTCGCTCTGACAGACTGTAATACACTACAGGAAGCGTAGGGGGCGATACGGCTTCTACTGTTTCATTTAAAAAGCTCTATAATGTTCATATGATCCACACAGTCGCTCTGACAGACTGTAATACACTACAGGAAGCGTAGGGGGCGATACGGCTTCTACTGTTTCATTTAAAAAGCTCTATAACGTTCATATGATCCACACAGTCGCTCTGACAGACTGTAATACACTACGGGAAGCGTAGGGGGCGATACGGCTTCTACTGTTTCATTTAAAAAGCTCTATAATGTTCATATGATCCACACGGTCGCTCTGACAGACTGTAATACACTACAGGAAGCGTAGGGGGCGATACGGCTTCTACTGTTTCATTTAAAAAGCTCTATAATGTTCATATGATCCACACGGTCGCTCTGACAGACTGTAATACACTACAGGAAGCGTAGGGGGCGATACGGCTTCTACTGTTTCATTTAAAAAGCTCTATAATGTTCATATGATCCACACGGTCGCTCTGACAGACTGTAATACACTACAGGAAGCGTAGGGGGCGATACGGCTTCTACTGTTTCATTTAAAAAGCTCTATAATGTTCATATGATCCACACAGTCGCTCTGACAGACTGTAATTGACTATATTTAGGATGAATTTACTGGACCAGACACCATTTCTTGCAGCACGCAGGGTTCATGGTTCTATACAGAACCATCATCTTCACTAAGGAACCCCTGAAGAACCATCTGTTTTAGTAGTGTATCGTCATCTGTTCACACGCGAGCTGGAACGTTCCCAGGGTCGATCCCTGCAGATTCCCGTGTGCAGGTGTGCGTGTATGCGGTGTGTCCGAGCGCGATCCTGGGTCTGAGACGGCGGTGAGGAGGCCGCTCTGCTCTGCCGGACGCGCTGCTGCCCTTTCCTTCAATTACCGCACCATCAAATCCTGCCGGAGGCTGGGGCGTCGTAAGAGCATCCGCTAATGCAGTTTTGATTGAGTTTCCAATCTTATAACGAGGAGGAGGAGCGGAACACACAGGGACGGGGGGACGGGGGGGACATTTTTATATTATTCATCTAAATGGACATATTTATATATTATTTATTTATATGCCTATTTTCACATGTATTGGTATTTATGCAGTACTCTTTGTTTCTTATTTAAATGTTTATGTACTTTTATATTACATGTTCTTTACTTATTACTTGCTTTATTTTTATTTCATTTATTTATTTATTTATTTTTTAACTTATTTTGCTTTTTTTTTTAGTTTAACTACATTTAAAGTTCAGGGAAAGCGACTGTTGAACGGACAAGTTAAACATTATTTAACACGATTATTTCTGTCAGTGAATAATCGTGATCTCAGTATTGACTAATTGAATAATTGTGACTATAATTTTTGCTCCATCCCAGCCAAATGAGAGATTCCCTTGAACCAATAAAGTAGAACATAACATAACAAGAAAAACTAATAAAAGCTCTGAAATGTAAAATATCCTGATTTTAAAGCTGCACTGTGTAAGATCAGGGGATTTGGAGACCTCTGTGGTGGAAAGGTGTAACTGCAGAGAATCAGAGAGACCTCAGTCTAAACTCTGAACCTTTGAGGACGAACGGTTCACACTGATCGCTCGTCGCTTCTGGCCTTACTGTAAAGAACAAAGCGCTGCTCTCAGAACGAAACCAAACATTTCCAAAATAACAGAAAATAGAGAGAGAGACACAGAGAGAGAGAGAGAGAGAGAGAGAGAGAGAGAGAGAGACAGAGAGACAGAGAGAGACACAGAAAGAGAGAGACAGAGAGAGAGAGAGAGAGAGAGAGAGAGAGAGAGAGACAGAGAGAGAGAGAGAGAAAGAGAGAGACAGAGAGAGAGAGAGAGAGAGAGAGAGAGAGAGAGAGAGAGAGAGAGAGAGACAGAGAGAGACAGAGAGAGAGAAAGAGAGAGACAGAGAGAGAGACAGAGAGAGAGAGAGAGACAGAGAGAGAGAGAAAGAGAGAGACAGAGAGAGAGACAGAGAGAGAGAGAGAGAGAGAGAGAGAGAGACAGAGAGAGAGAGAGAGAGAGAGAGAGACAGAGAGAGAGAGAGAAAGAGAGAGACAGAGAGAGAGAGAGGCAGAGAGAGAGAGAGAGAGAGAGACACAGAAAGAGAGAGACAGAGAGAGAGAGACAGAGAGAGACACAGAAAGAGAGAGACAGAGAGAGAGACAGAGAGAGAGAGAGAGAGAGAGAGAGAGAGAGAGACAGAGAGAGAGAGACAGAGAGAGAGAGAGAGAGAGAGAGAGAGAGAGACAGAGAGAGAGACAGAGAGAGAGACAGAGAGACAGAGAGACAGAGAGAGAGACACAGAGAGAGAGACTGTAACTTTAGTTGACAGCAGATTGCCAGAGAGCGTTTCCATGACAACAAATCAAATATTTCCCCGGCAACTTTCTCCGTCCTCCACGCCGCCAAACGAGACGAGAAATTATGCCCTTCACTCGAGACCATTTCCCTCTCTCTCTCTCTCCCTCTCTTTCTGTGTCTCTCTCTGTCTCTCTCTCTCTCTCTCTCTCTCTCTCTCTCGCTCCCTCTCTCGCTCGCTCTCGCTCACTCGCTCTCGCTCACTCCCTCTCTCTCTCCTCTCTCCCTCTCTCTCTCCTCTCTCCCTCTCTCTCTGCATCTGCTCCGCTAACCTGTTCCACACACACGCACACACACACTTTGGCTGGTGTCGTTTCCACGACAACCACTCAAACTCCTCAGACGGGCACTAAAGGTCGGCTGTAGATTAGCAGATCGGACAATTGTGAACAATTTCAAAACACATTATCAGAGCTGGAGTGACGGCGCCATTAAAGAGAGAGTTCGGCTATAATTCACACTCCCCCCAGCGGCCCCCCCCAGCGGCCCCCCAGCGCCCCACCACCACCACCATCTCCAAACACAATCCATCAGCCAAGACGTTTGGTGCCTCGCTCATTTTATGCACTGGAGCTAATAGGCTAAAGTAGCTAACAAATAATGGAAGCTTATAAGCCACCAATTAGCATCCGTTCCGCCTTAAACGGCGCAGCGGTTACGCTCTATTCGACAGCTTCTTACTCAAATCATCCGTTCCGCCTTAAACGGCGCAGCGGTTACGCTCTATTCGACAGCTTCTTACTCAAATCATCCGTTCCGCCTTAAACGGCGCAGCGGTTACGCTCTATTCGACAGCTTCTTACTCAAATCATCCGTTCCGCCTTAAACGGCGCAGCGGTTACGCTCTATTCGACAGCTTCTTACTCAAATCATCCGTTCCGCCTTAAACGGCGCAGCGGTTACGCTCTATTCGACAGCTTCTTACTCAAATCATCCGTTCCGCCTTAAACGGCGCAGCGGTTACGCTCTATTCGACAGCTTCTTACCCAAATCATCCGTTCCGCCTTAAACGGCGCAGCGGTTACGCTCTATTCGACAGCTTCTTACCCAAATCATCCGTTCCGCCTTAAACGGCGCAGCGGTTACGCTCTATTCGACAGCTTCTTACTCAAATCATCCGTTCCGCCTTAAACGGCGCAGCGGTTACGCTCTATTCGACAGCTTCTTACTCAAATCATCCGTTCCGCCTTAAACGGCGCAGCGGTTACGCTCTATTCGACAGCTTCTTACTCAAATCATCCGTTCCGCCTTAAACGGCGCAGCGGTTACGCTCTATTCGACAGCTTCTTACCCAAATCATCCGTTCCGCCTTAAACGGCGCAGCGGTTACGCTCTATTCGACAGCTTCTTACCCAAATCATCCGTTCCGCCTTAAACGGCGCAGCGGTTACGCTCTATTCGACAGCTTCTTACTCAAATCATCCGTTCCGCCTTAAACGGCGCAGCGGTTACGCTCTATTCGACAGCTTCTTACTCAAATCATCCGTTCCGCCTTAAACGGCGCAGCGGTTACGCTCTATTCGACAGCTTCTTACTCAAATCATCCGTTCCGCCTTAAACGGCGCAGCGGTTACGCTCTATTCGACAGCTTCTTACTCAAATCATCCGTTCCGCCTTAAACGGCGCAGCGGTTACGCTCTATTCGACAGCTTCTTACTCAAATCATCCGTTCCGCCTTAAACGGCGCAGCGGTTACGCTCTATTCGACAGCTTCTTACCCAAATCATCCGTTCCGCCTTAAACGGCGCAGCGGTTACGCTCTATTCGACAGCTTCTTACTCAAATCATCCGTTCCGCCTTAAACGGCGCAGCGGTTACGCTCTATTCGACAGCTTCTTACTCAAATCATCCGTTCCGCCTTAAACGGCGCAGCGGTTACGCTCTATTCGACAGCTTCTTACTCAAATCATCCGTTCCGCCTTAAACGGCGCAGCGGTTACGCTCTATTCGACAGCTTCTTACTCAAATCATCCGTTCCGCCTTAAACGGCGCAGCGGTTACGCTCTATTCGACAGCTTCTTACTCAAATCATCCGTTCCGCCTTAAACGGCGCAGCGGTTACGCTCTATTCGACAGCTTCTTACTCAAATCATCCGTTCCGCCTTAAACGGCGCAGCGGTTACGCTCTATTCGACAGCTTCTTACCCAAATCATCCGTTCCGCCTTAAACGGCGCAGCGGTTACGCTCTATTCGACAGCTTCTTACCCAAATCATCCGTTCCGCCTTAAACGGCGCAGCGGTTACGCTCTATTCGACAGCTTCTTACTCAAATCATCCGTTCCGCCTTAAACGGCGCAGCGGTTACGCTCTATTCGACAGCTTCTTACTCAAATCATCCGTTCCGCCTTAAACGGCGCAGCGGTTACGCTCTATTCGACAGCTTCTTACTCAAATCATCCGTTCCGCCTTAAACGGCGCAGCGGTTACGCTCTATTCGACAGCTTCTTACTCAAATCATCCGTTCCGCCTTAAACGGCGCAGCGGTTACGCTCTATTCGACAGCTTCTTACTCAAATCATCCGTTCCGCCTTAAACGACGCAGCGGTTACGCTCTATTCGACAGCTTCTTACTCAAATCATCCGTTCCGCCTTAAACGACGCAGCGGTTACGCTCTATTCGACAGCTTCTTACTCAAATCATCCGTTCCACCTTAAATGTTGCCTGTGGCACCACAATGTAACTGCTGCACCATTTAAGGTGGAACAGATAATTCAAGTAAGAAGCTGCTGAATAAGAGGCTGGAGAACAGAATGTAGCAGCAACACCATTTAAGGTGGAGCGGATGATTCTGAGCAGCAGCAGCTCCTCCTCTCGTTATAAGGCTGTTATAATCAGATTATTAAGCCATTTTAACTGTAATTATGTTGATCAAATGAACTCTGTGGGCTCATCGTTCCTGACGGTGCAGTGACTAATCCTGCGGATACAGTTGCCTGAAATAAGGAGGACTGAGCAGAACTGGGCCGATAAACTGTCTCAGCAGCCTCGTAATGCGCAGCATTCGCCATGCCGAGTCCATTTAGGCTGATCCCGTTTTCCGCGGCGTGCCGGGCGCTGAGGAGGCGGCGGGTGCGTCTTTATCGTTTGGGCTCAGCGCAGACTCTCACAATCACACTGTACTGGATCCAGAACTCAGGACGGCTGAGGAGATTAGCATAGCGCGCATAAACATACATATGCAAATACGGCGTCTAAATAAAGGGACCGCGGCGGCTCTTAATTCCTGCAGCAGGTTGGAGAGCGACTGCTGCACTGCTGCACTGCTGCACGGCTGCAGGCCAGAGGGTACGACTCTGAAGGAGCGTCAAGAGGAATCTCACTACAGGAGCATCACGTCACACGTCCTAGTTTTATATATATATATATATATATATATATATATATATATATATATATATATATGTGTCCTCTTAGACCGATTATAGAGTTTATACATCCATCAGAATTCATTTCTACATGACTGACCACTTCATCAGCTTCACAGCTACACAGGCCATCTCTGCTACTGAGCCTTTAAGACTGAAATATGCAAATGAGCTCTGTTCTGACTGGCCGAAAGACCGCTTATAACTTAAGAGTAAATGTGGGGCAAAACTGCTTTTGGCTGAATAGATGGATATATATCCTTAGTCATATAGGCGCTATATATTCATTCAGTACCTACTATGAATTATTCAGCAGTTACTATGAATTATTCAATAGCTACTATAAAATATTCAGTATCTACTATGAATTTTTCATTATCTGCTATGAATTATTCAGTATCTACTAATACAGATAATTGTATTGCTATCATAAATATTCAGGACCTACTTTTTATAAACTGCTCAGAATTCTTGAGTTTATACTTTTGAGCATGTGCTATGATTTATTCAGTATGTGTGTAGTCATATATACAGTATGTATGTAGTGATATGTACAGTATGTATGTAGTCATATATACAGTATGTATGTAGTGATATGTACAGTATGTATGTAGTGATATGTACAGTATGTATGTAGTCATATATACAGTATGTATGTAGTGATATGTACAGTGTGTATGTAGTGATATGTACAGTATGCATGTAGTGATATATACAGTGTAATATGTAGTTATATATACAGTGTAGCAGGTAGTTATATATACAGTATGTATGTAGTGATATATACAGTATGTACGTAGTTATATATACAGTGTAGTATGTAGTGATATGTACAGTATGTATGTAGTCATATATACAGTATGTATGTAGTGATATATACAGTATGTACGTAGTTATACAGTGTAGTATGTAGTGATATATACAGTGTAGTATGTAGTGATATATACGGTATGTATGTAGTCATATGTACAGTATGTATGTAGTGATATGTACAGTATGTAGGTAGTCATATGTACAGTATGTAGGTAGTGATATGTACAGTATGTATGTAGTGATATATACAGTATGTATGTAGTGATATGTACAGTATGTATGTAGTGATATATACAGTATATATGTAGTGATATGTACAGTATGTATGTAGTGATATATACAGTATGTAGGTAGTGATATATACAGTATGTATGTAGTGATATATACAGTATAAATGTAGTCATATGTACAGTATGTATGTAGTGATATATACAGTATGTATGTAGTGATATGTACAGTATGTATGTAGTCATATATACAGTATGTAGGTAGTGATATATATACAGTATGTATGTAGTGATATATACAGTATGTAGGTAGTGATATATACAGTATGTATGTAGTGATTTATACAGTACAGTATGTAGTGATTTATACAGTACAGTATGTAGTGATATATACAGTATGTATGTAGTTATGTACAGTATGTAGCGATATATACAGTATGTATGTAGTGATATGTACAGTATGTAGTGATATATACAGTACAGTATGTAGCGATATATACAGTATGTATGTAGTGATATGTACAGTATGTAGTGATATATACAGTACAGTATGTAGTGATATATACAGTATGTATGTAGTGATATGTACAGTATGTATGTAGTGATATATACAGTATGTATGTAGTTATGTACAGTATGTAGCGATATATACAGTATGTATGTAGTGATATGTACAGTATGTAGTGATATATACAGTACAGTATGTAGCGATATATACAGTATGTATGTAGTGATATGTACAGTATGTAGTGATATATACAGTACAGTATGTAGTGATATATACAGTATGTATGTAGTGATATGTACAGTATGTATGTAGTGATATATACAGTATGTATGTAGTTATGTACAGTATGTAGCGATATATACAGTATGTATGTAGTGATATGTACAGTATGTAGTGATATATACAGTACAGTATGTAGCGATATATACAGTATGTATGTAGTGATATGTACAGTATGTAGTGATATATACAGTACAGTATGTAGTGATATATACAGTATGTATGTAGTGATATGTACAGTATGTATGTAGTGATTACAGAGAGGCACAGTAATGCTAAACACACATTATCTGCAGGTTGTATTCCTCCTGTTTTCTCCCCTCAGCGCTGCTGCAAGCCTCACAGAAATGAGCTCAGCCAAATGCAAATGAGGCGAGAAGCTGGCGTCCCTTTATTTTGTGCCTTTTATTTTTAGACGAACAAATCGAGGATATTAAAAATGCTAATTCGTAATTCACCATATCTGACGGTTCTCCCGCTCGACGGCACTGAAACGGCGCCGAAGCCTCTCCCTCACATCACCCACCCTGCACGGTACGCTGGCACGGCTTTAAAGCGCTCGTCTCCTCAGTGTCGGCTCTCAGGCGCCGAGTGACGACCGTTTGAAGCTGCGAGCTGAGGCCATGTGGACCCTGCAGCAGGACAGAGCCTATCAGCGCACAAACAGATGGAGCGCTGCCGTCTAACGTCCCTCCATCTCTCTATTTATACACCCTCACAAATAACTCAGCCCGGCCACCGAGGAACCTCTGCTGCTT
Organism: Pygocentrus nattereri; assembly: GCF_015220715.1. Lineage (NCBI taxonomy): Eukaryota > Metazoa > Chordata > Actinopteri > Characiformes > Serrasalmidae > Pygocentrus > Pygocentrus nattereri. The sequence continues at coordinate 2,962,011 of NC_051239.1, read as the reverse complement.
CACTCAAGAACCTTCGGGTGGTTGGTTCTCAGGAGGAAACTTGGCAACTTCCAATTTTTCAGAATTTCTCAACAAAAAAGCTCCGTCACAAAAAAATCAATGCATGAAAGGGTTGTGAATACGTGACCTGATGACTGAGACACTGTATAAAGTGACCACACCCATCACCACGCCCACTCAGCCAGCCTTCATACTCTCACTGAATAACCACACCCACTCAGACAGCCTTCATACTCACTGAATAACCACGCCCACTCACTGAATAACCACGCCCACTCAGACAGCCCTCATACTCTCACTGAATAACCACGCCCACTCAGACAGCCTTCATACTCTCACTGAATAACCACACCCACTCACTGAAAACCACGCCCACTCAGCCAGCCTTCATACTCTCACTGAATAACCACACCCACTCACTGAAAACCACGCCCACTCAGACAGCCCTCATACTCTCACTGAATAACCACGCCCACTCAGACAGCCTTCATACTCACTGAATAACCACGCCCACTCACTGAATAACCACGCCCACTCAGACAGCCCTCATACTCTCACTGAATAACCACGCCCACTCAGACAGCCTTCATACTCTCACTGAATAACCACGCCCACTCAGACAGCCTTCATACTCTCACTGAATAACCACGCCCACTCACTGAATAACCACGCCCACTCACCCAGCCTTCATACTCTCACTGAATAACCACGCCCACTCACCCAGCCCTCATACTCTCACTGAATAACCACGCCCACTCACCCAGCCCTCATACTCTCACTGAATAACCACGCCCACTCAGACAGCCTTCATACTCTCACTGAATAACCACGCCCACTCACCCAGCCCTCATACTCTCACTGAATAACCACGCCCACTCACTGAATAACCACGCCCACTCAGACAGCCCTCATACTCTCACTGAATAACCACGCCCAAAAAGACATTTAAATACCTACGTGTCATGATAATGATAATAATAATAATAATAATAATAATAATAATAATGTCTTCCATATATATTCATTTAACAAACCGCATGTGTGTCTGTAGGCGGCCGGCTCTGTTCTGCTGGTTTAATTACATTCAGGTCACCAAATGTCAAATGTTTGCCTCCAGAAATGTGATATTGGGAAAATGCCTTACATATTCGCATGACCTTTCGCCAAGGTCCGTCTACTCGTGTCCAGAGCTTCAGGGTTAATAATGCTATCCTGCTGCTGCTGCAACCTCCAAGCGCTCCTCCCATAACCTTAGTATTCTAGTTCTGTTAGAGCACCACCACCCTGCGCCTTCACTGTTTACACTGCGTAGAACACACCTGTTCCCATTCAGCTACAGCAGTTTAGCCCCACCCATTCAGCTACAGCAGTTTAGCCCCACCCATTCAGCTACAGCAGTTTAGCTCCACCATTCAGCTACAGCGGTTTAGCTCCACCCATTCAGCTACAGCAGTTTAGCCCCACCATTCAGCTACAGCAGTTTAGCCCCACCCATTCAGCTACAGCAGTTTAGCCCCACCCATTCAGCTACAGCAGTTTAGCCCCACCATTTAACCTTTTTACTAATAAAAAATTACAAGGCAGCCATTCAGAACAGAGATCATTTGCAAGTCTTAAAGGCGCAGTGACAGAAAGAGCCTGTTTAATTATTAAGGGATATGAAGAGGCTGAACACGATCATGTAGAAATTAATCTCAGATCTGGGCTCTTGCTGAACTATCACCAACATCTGAGAAGGTCACTCAGCAGAGAGCAGGCTGGGCGCCGTTTCTCCACCGTCAGCACGGCCTCCTGATCCTCAGCCTCATTAGAATGGCCTGAAGCGGCTTTTACCCGAGAACAAGGGGAAAAAAACAAAAGACAGAGCAGCTCGCAGAAATAACCTTCACCAAACTCGATAAGCGAGAGGAGCCGGGCTGCAGCCTGGGAGGCATCCGTCAGCGCCAGGCAGCCGTCAGCGCCAGGCAGCGCTATAAATAACCCGGGCGGGGAGGTGCGCGCCTGTGTGGATCCTGCAGCCTCCCGAACTGACAGCGGGACCAGGCACCATCACCACGGTGACAGGCAGCAGAAGAACATCTTCAAAAATCTGCCGCCAGCAAGCGCACTCATTACTGTCTGCAGGCCGAGAGCGAGGGAGCAAAAAACAAACCAACTGTGTTCAACTCCACGCAAGACTGTACAATGTGGCTGAAAGTGGAGACGCCGGGCACCAGAAACACTGTAAACACAGTCGGGCAGCAGCCCTGAGACGACTGACCAGTCTGTCCATCACAACTGACAATCAACGACCTTTACGACAGACTGAGGCGATCAGATTTGTGTCAGGAGCTCTGATTTCTGTCAACACGCTTTCATTTAACATCTATATCATATACAGTATTATCAATTCTGTGGCTTCAGGACATCACACAGCAGCACTTCACATCTTCTACCACAATCGCGCTCGTTTACAACCAAACGGCACGGCTTCTCCACCAAACTCAAACCTGGGCATGCGATTTGGATGATGTGGTAACATCAAAGTGGATAAAAACAAAAAAGTATAAGCATGTTATTGTTATTAGTAGCATAATAATAATAATAATAATAATAATAATAATAATAATAACTACCAAACTACCTTCCTGAGAACAATCAACCTAAACCAAAACTACCAAATCACACCAAGAACAACTAATGACACCAAGACCTACCAAACCAAAACAAAAACACCAAACCAGACCAAGAACCACCTAATCAAACCAACAGAAACGGAAAAAGAGGATGACTATTCTCTCCTGTTTATGGAGGACTAGATATTCTCATTCCTTACTGCAGGAATCATTTCCACTGCAGATCATTTTCATTTCATCATATTCCTATTTTAAGGATGAGCTGAGCTGCAGGCCGAGCCGATAAAATGAAGTCTCCGTAACTGCTTATGGAAATCAGGTCTGTGTGGTGTAAAAAAACAGTGTTGATCTTTTAGGACATTTTTCTCGCTGTGAACTGCTGGTTTAAAACGTGGATATTAGAGCAGTAAAACGTTCCGAGCTCCAGACGAATCGGAGCTGCTCTGAATGGCGGGGCTCTCGCTGACCGATCTGCCCAACAGGCCGGCCCTGCTCTGCTGTTAATGGACGGTTCTGTGAGCCATATTTCACACAAATGATCTCAGCTACATGCTGTGCGTCCATCTTGAGCTTAATGAGAAACGCTGAGGGGAACATGCTCGTCTCTGCTGGGGGCTTCAGAGGGGCTTTTGAAGAGCGTGGAGTTCATATCCTCCGTTTACACCTCAGCGTTATAGTGAAAGTTCCGAAAAAAACGGAATTCCCAGTTTCCTCTCTCATCCCGAATGTTTGACGTCTGTTCTTTTAGCTTTAGCGCTGCAGCTACGAGGCTAATGTGGCTTACAAGTAATGGAAGCTAACATTAGCATCACATTATTAGCATGGCGCTAACTGCATGCCTAAGTGGAGCTCAGTAACTTCACGAAATGGTTCTTCAGACTGAAAGAGAATGTGTTGTATATGGTTCTACATAGTACCAAAAATGGTTCTGCTACTGTTGCAATGTCAAGCTTGTAACCATAGCAGAACCCTTTTAGGTACTATACAGAACCATATACAACACATTGTTGGCCAATCTAAAGAACCATTCCACCCTGCAGAGAACCATGTAAGCATTAAATTAAAGGATTATGTGGTTTCTAACATTGTATGACTCACTGTTCTTTACAAACAGACTAAATTCAGGCTTTAAGACTCTAACTGAAAATACAAAGACAAACGTATCAAATGTTGAAATTTTATCACTTTTTGAAAAATATTTGCCCTTCTTGAATTTGATGCCAACAACATGTTCCAAAAAATTTGGGACCGGGCAACAAAAGGCTGGGAAAGCTAAAAAAAAACCTGGTGTTTGATTGGCAGCAGGTCAGTTACGTGATTGGGTATAAGGAGCATCTCAGAGAGGCGGAGTCTTCCAGAAGTAAAGAGGAGGAGGGGTCACCACTCTGTGAAAGACTGGACCATCAAATAGAGCAACAACTCAAGAAGAACGTTCCTCAACATAAAACAGCAAAGAGCTTCTGCTTTCCATCGTCTACGGTGCAGAATATCATTAAAGACTCAGAGAATCTGGAGAAATCTCTGTCTGTGAGGGACGAGGCTGAACACCAGTATCTGCTGGCCGTGATCTTTGGGCCCTCAGGCAGCACTGCATTAAAAACAGACATGATTCTGTAGTGGAAATCACTGCATGGGCTCAGAAACACTTCTGAAAACCACTGACTGTGAACACAGTTCATCACTGCATCCACAAACGCTGTTAAACTCTGAAACACAAAGAAGAACCCAAATATAAACAGGATCCAGAAACGCTGCCACCTTCTCTGGGCCCGAGCTCATTTAAAATGGACTGAGGGGAAGTGGAAAAGTGTCCGGCGGTCCGACGAATCAACATTAGAAATTCTTTAGGAAATCATGGACACTGTGTCCTCCGGGCTGAAGACCCCTCCCCCTGTTATCAGTGCTCAGTTCTAAAGCCAGTATTCATGATGGTTTAGGGGGGCATTAGTGCTCATGGCGTGGGTGATGTGCTCATCTGTGAAGGCTCCATTAAAGCTGAATGATATAAACATGTTTTAGCAACATCTGCTGCCGTCCAGACGACGTCTTTTTCAGGGAAGGCCGTGATTATTTCAGCAGGACGATGTCAAACCACATTCTGACTGTATTACAGCAGCACTGCTCCGTATTAAAAGAGTCCGGGTGCTAAACTGACCTGCCTGCAGTCCAGACCGGTCACCACTGAGAACATTTGGTGCATTATTAAATGAAAAATATGACAAATGAGCTCCTGAAACTGACGATCAGCTGAAATCCTGAATCAAACAAGAACAGAGATCATTTCACTGTCAGAGCTACAGCAGCGTCTCCTCAGTTCCCAAACACTGACAGAGTTGTCCAGTCCAGGTGATGGACTCAGCAGTGAACAGACCCGTCCCAACTTTTTTGGAACATGTTCTCGGCATCAAACTCAGAATGGGCACATATTTAAAAAAAAATAAAAATTCTCAGTTCCAACCTTCAGTATGTTGTCTTTGCACTATGTTAAAAGAAGTATAGGGTTTAAATTATTTGCCCATCATTACATTGTTTTTATTTATATTTTTGCACAGCGTCCCAACTTTTTAGGAAATGGTTACACCTCAAAAATCACATCTGGTGATGTTTAGAAAAAATGTCTGTACAGTAAAAAGTGCTGTCTGACGCTCCAGCTCTTCAGAGCTCAGAGCAGAGCAGCAAAGTCACACATCAAAGCTCAAAGCTGAAGAGTGGAGCTTCGTCTTCACGAAAGGCCCCAACACAAAAGCCTCTGATCACGAGAATTTCCACCAAAATGAAACCAATGAACATCATTTTACATGCAAGAATATAATCAACGAGGAAAAGACCAGGACAGCAGACACTTACAGGGATCATCCAGTTGGCCAGGTCGCCGTACTTGGACACCTGCATGGCCCCCAGCATGGTCAGATTGATGTGGCCCCTGGAAAATACAGCCATAGATACAATTAAATAACAGAGTCAGACAGACAGACAGACATATATATATATATATATATATATAAACAGACAGACAGACAGAGAGATATATAAACAAACAGATAGACAGACAAACAGACAGGACAGACAGACAGGATAGACAGATACATAGTGAGCTAGAGAGACAGACAGACAGACAAACAGACAGACAGAGAGATATATAAACAGACAAACAGACAGACAAACAGACAGGAAAGACAGACAGACAGAAATATAGACAGACAGACAGACAGACAGACAGAGAGATATATAAACAGACAGACAGACAGACAAACAGACAGGACAGATAGACAGATAGATATATAAACAGACAAACAGATAGACAGACAAACAGACAGGACAGACAGATATATAAACAGACAGGACAGACAGACAGGATAGACAGATAGATACATAGTGAGCTAGAGAGACAGACAGACAGACAGACAGACAGATAGATACATAGTGAGCTAGAGAGACAGACAGACAGACAGACAGATACAGTGAGCTAGAGACAGACAGACAGACAGACAGACAGACAGATACATAGTGAGCTAGAGAGACAGACAGACAGATAGATACATAGTGAGCTAGAGAGACAGACAGACAGACAGATACATAGTGAGCTAGAGAGACAGACAGACAGACAGATAGATACATAGTGAGCTAGAGAGACAGACAGACAGACAGACAGATAGATACATAGTGAGCTAGAGAGACAGACAATAAGTCACTTATACAGCATTTTCACTTTTATTTTGTATAAATTATAATGTATATATTTTCACTATCAAAGCAAGCCGTGTATCTCTGACCTCTGATCTCTAATCATCTGAAATCTGTGACGCTGCTCAGGACGAAGGATTTATCAACAGTGGATGTGGTTTAATTCCACATTTACTTCTATATGTACATTTCAGTAGTCAGTAGTCTGGCAGTGCGCGAGGTGGGCTGCCGGCGCAGCTCTGCAGGTGAGCAGCGGAGCCGTGTCCTGGTCCTGTATGCAGGTAACCCTGTTATCAGTCCACGTGTACCGTCCAATTAGGGCAGATCGCCGCCCACCGGGACTGGCAGGTGCGCGTGTGCCGCTCTTCAGCCGCTTCGCAGTGATTTATCAGGTCGTTTCTTGCTCCCGAGTTAGCGCCCAGGCTGGCGGGCATCCAGGCTGCCGGTGGGCGTCCACGCCGCGTTCTGTATGTTCGGTCACGACTCCTCATGCGGCGCTACAGCCGAGTCCTGCAGCCGCCGCGCAATTAAAGGCTGAATTTACAGCCTCTGCTGGATTCACGCAGAGCAAACACATAGAAATGACGCACACCATGTGGGAGGGAGAAGGCATAAAACCACCCGGGAGAAAATCAATCAAGACCGATAGCGCGTCGCCAGCGCGGCCTTTAGAGGACAGAGGACTCATTTCTACTGCCACGCACAAAGAACGTCTCTCAGACCACCATTACTCACCGGAGACGCCGGCACTCGCGCTTTAGGGGGGATTTCTGTTCCAAGCGCAGGAAACGTGTTCAGGTTACTGTAAGAACTGATTCATCAATCAATCAATCACGTTAAAAAACGCTGGAGCTTCTTTAAAGGCGCAGTGACTAAAACAAGCAGCCAAAAGATAAACGCTGTAATAAAACAGAGCAGAAACGATCAGGCCTGCAAGACCTTACACACAAATACGAGGATTATTAGAGACGGGCCAGCGGCACAAACCAGCACGGCGCTCAGCAGTTAGCTAGTGCTAGCCTCTTTCAGTTAGCACAGTTAGATAGCGCTAGCCTTTTCAGTTAGCACAGTTAGCTAGCGCTAGCCTCTTTCAGTTAGCACAGTTAGCTAGCGCTAGCCTCTTTCAGTTAGCACAGTTAGCTAGCGCTAGCCTCTTTCTGTTAGCACAGTTACCTACCGCTAGCCTCTTTCAGTTAGCACAGTTAGCTAGCGCTAGCCTCTTTCTGTTAGCACAGTTAGCTGGCGCTAGCCGCTTTCAGTTAGCACAGTTAGATAGCGCTAGCCGCTTTCAGTTAGCACAGTTAGCTAGCGCTAGCCGCTTTCAGTTAGCACAGTTAGCTAGCGCTAGCCTCTTTCTGTTAGCACAGTTAGCTACCGCTAGCCTTTTCAGTTAGCACAGTTAGTTAGCGCTAGCCTCTTTCTGTTAGCAGTTAGCTAGCGCTAGCCTTTTCAGTTAGCACAGTTAGCTAGCGCTAGCCTTTTCAGTTAGCAGTTAGCTAGCGCTAGCCGCTTTCAGTTAGCACAGTTAGCTAGCGCTAGCCTCTTTCTGTTAGCACAGTTAGCTACCGCTAGCCTTTTCAGTTAGCACAGTTAGATAACGCTAGCCTTTTCAGTTAGCACAGTTAGATAACGCTAGCTTTTTCAGTTAGCACAGTTAGCTAGCGCTAGCCTTTTTCAGTTAGCACAGTTACATAGTGCTAGCCTTTTTCAGTTAGCATAGTTAGCTAGCGTTAGCCATTTTCAGTTAGCACAGTTAGATAGCGTTAGCCATTTTCAGTTAGCACAGTTAGATAGCGTTAGCCTTTTTCAGTTAGCAGTTAGATAGCGTTAGCCTTTTCAGTTAGCACAGTTAGATAGCGTTAGCCATTTTCAGTTAGCACAGTTAGATAGCGCTAGCCTTTTTCAGTTAGCACAGTTAGCTAGCGTTGACCTTTTTCAGTTAGCACAGTTAGATAGCGTTAGCCTTTTCAGTTAGCACAGTTAGATAGCGTTAGCCATTTTCAGTTAGCACAGTTAGATAGCGCTAGCCTTTTTCAGTTAGCACAGTTAGCTAGCGTTAGCCTTTTTCAGTTAGCACAGTTAGATAGCGTTAGCCTTTTTCAGTTAGCACAGTAAACTAATGTTAGCCAATTTTAGTTAGCACAGTAAGCTAATGTTAGCCAATTTTAGTTAGCACAGTTGGCTAAAGTTAGCCATTTTCAGTTAGCAGTATGAACTAGCATTAGCACTTCACAGTTAGTGGGGTTAGACAACATAAGCTGTTTTCATTTATTAGCGTTAGCTACTCTAGTGCTCTAAAGCAGAGAATAGTGATTAAGGGCCAGTTCTGTTCACTGTAATAGTGTTCTGTAGTGCTCTAAAGCAGAGAATAGTGATTAAGGGCCAGTTCTGTTCACTGTAATAGTGTTCTGTAGTGCTCTAAAGCAGAGAATAGTGATTAAGGGCCAGTTCTGTTCACTGTAATAGTGTTCTATAGTGCTCTAAAGCAGAGAATAGTGATTAAGGGCCAGTTCTGTTCACTGTAATAGTGTTCTGTAGTGCTCTAAAGCAGAGAATAGTGATTAAAGGCCAGTTCTGTTCACTGTAATAGTGTTCTGTAGTGCTCTAAAGCAGAGAATAGTGATTAAAGGCCAGTTCTGTTCACTGTAATAGTGTTCTGTAGTGCTCTAAAGCAGAGAATAGTGATTAAGGGCCAGTTATGTTCACTGTAATAGTGTTCTGTAGTGCTCTAATGCAGAGAATAGTGATTAGTACCCAGTTCTGTTCACTGTAATAGTGTTCTGTAGTGCTCTAAAGCAGAGAATAGTGATTAATGGCCAGTTCTGTTCACTGTAATAGTGTTCTGTAGTGCTCTAAAGCAGAGAATAGTGATTAAAGGCCATTTCTGTTCACTGTAATAGTGTTCTGTAGTGCTCTAAAGCAGAGAATAGTGATTAAGGGCCAGTTCTGTTCACTGTAATAGTGTTCTGTAGTGCTCTAAAGCAGAGAATAGTGATTAAAGGCCAGTTCTGTTCACTGTAATAGTGTTCTGTAGTGCTCTAAAGCAGAGAATAGTGATTAAAGGCCATTTCTGTTCACTGTAATAGTGTTCTGTAGTGCTCTAAAGCAGAGAATAGTGATTAAGGGCCAGTTCTGTTCACTGTAATAGTGTTCTGTAGTGCTCTAAAGCAGAGAATAGTGATTAAGGGCCAGTTCTGTTCACTGTAATAGTGTTCTGTAGTGCTCTAAAGCAGAGAATAGTGATTAAAGGCCAGTTCTGTTCACTGTAATAGTGTTCTGTAGTGCTCTAAAGCAAAGAATAGTGATTAAAGGCCAGTTCTGTTCACTGTAATAGTGTTCTGTAGTGCTCTAAAGCAGAGAATAGTGATTAAAGGCCAGTTCTGTTCACTGTAATAGTGTTCTGTAGTGCTCTAGTGTAAGGAGAAGTGCTGGGGGGCGGAGGGCATTTTTCATTTTCCGCGCTGTTCTCACTCTCGTGTCCGAGCTGAGCCGTACGAGCCTCCAATTAAATCGCCCTGCTTTTAGACACTCCAAATGTCAGTCGCTGCAGCCTGAGGCGCTGCCACCCCCTCTAACATTAACCTTTATTGTCACACTCACGCTCTAACAGTACCGCCCTTATTTCTGACAGGCAGGTTAATATAACTAGTGCAGAAATCGTGAGCAAAACTTCTAAACTCTCAGCTCATATTAAATTCACGTTCCACGAGATGATTTAACATTTTAAATGAAGTCAGAACTCGAATCTGCCGATGCAGAAGGTAAACTGAATATGAAAGTAATTTATTATGTAACTAACATTTCAGCATTATGTAAGGGAATGTAAATATAAAGCCATATATATATATATATATATATATATCTCCCTATTGAAACTCCTCCATGCAGTCGTGCCAGGTGCTCCTTACCGAAAAATACAGCTGCATGTGGGCTCGTCCACCCCCGCAGCACTGATTAAGGACAGTGATGCTCGTATTTTTTGGGGGGGTGGAAGCTGAAATTGGCTCCTGAGGGAACAGTCTAGCCAAAAATGACGGGACACTCTGTGCACAGTTTGTGTTATAAGACTAAAATGTCTTTAGCTGGATTTATAAGTGCAGAGAGCGCAGGACACAAACTACTAACACGGGGCAACATGTCACACAGGCATTTAAACAGGCTCCAGGTTTTCTCATATTCCCTTCAGCAACAAAACCACACAAATATTTCTCCAGATTCACCCAGAAGTCAGTAACTTCTCCATCCCGAGTGTTCGTGGTCAGTTTGTACAGAATTCACTCCTATATTACTGTAATCCCCTCTTGGTGAGTGTGATGTATCAGCGTTCAGAAGCAGATAGACAGCTCACGGTGAGAGACAGACAGGCTACAGTACAGCCTCCACACGGGGGGGTTAGTCTAACGAGCAGAACTACACAGAATATCCCCCCACATACGGTCACTACAGGACTGTTTATGCACAGATTCTTTAGAAAAGCACTGCAGAGGTCAAATAAATTACAGATACTTGATATTGAGTACAGCTGGACCGGAATACTCAACTATTTATTACACAGGTATTCCATTTTCAGTTTTGGGATTGGAATTTTTGGGGTAGACTCGCAATAAAGGGAAGAAACAAACTTTGAGGTTTCGCTCCAAAATGCAGCTAAAATCACAGCTAAAGAGCAGCGTCTGGGTGGGGAGGGTGGTCCCAGCCGTCCCCCCATCAATGAGCACAATGCTAGTCAGCGCAGACAGAACTGGCGGCTGTCGTTCTCCAAACGCGCTCAGCTGTGCAGTGACGCCGTGCTACGCTTCTCTCTCAAGTCTGTGTGGGCGGGGCAGGGGACACAGCCTTGTGATTGGTCAGGGGAACGCTTACAGAAGCGTCACCCAAGATTAGGACCGCCCAGTTTACAGTGTGTATAAAAACCCTTGTTTGAAGCGAATTAGCTGGTGAATCGTGGATTAGTGTAAGTCTCACCCGCGGATCATGGCGAAGGAGTCGTCACTGGAGAAGTATGAAGCTCCAGGAAGCACCGTCACCGTTTCTTTCCCTGCGTCCAACACAAACGGCTTCATTAAAGCATGAAGTCACCACCGCTCACCACACGGGCCTGAGGCGGCCGCGTCCGTGACGGGAAAACAGCAGCAAACGGGATTTTACAAAGCATTTACACACTTTTCCACACACAAACACACACACACTTTTCCACATAGACACTTAAAGACTTTTCCACACTTTTTCACACACACACACACTTTTCCACACACACACACGTACACACACACTTTTCCACACACACACACACACGTACACACACACACTTTTCCATACACACACACACACACACTAATTAATAACTTTATTGAGGTAAATTGATCATTCTTTTTATTAAATAAAAATGTAAAGTTTTTTTATTTTTTCTGCATTTGTAAAGTGACCATAGGTTTGAGAAAGGCACAATATAATTTTAAAAATTTGTTATTATTTTCTTCTTCTTATTATTATTATTATTATTAATATTATTGGTTGTCATTAAATGGCAGAGCACTCGTTCATAACATCCTTTTCAGCCTTCAAACTGCACTGAAAAATGATCTCCGCAAATAAAAACCATCTTAAATGAAGTTTGTGTATCTAAGTTGTGTATTTATATATAATAACTGCCTCATGATGAGAAACGGCAGATCAGACTAGATTTAAGATTATGTCACTTTTTGCAGAGTGGTATTAATTTTCACAAACAAACGGGTCAATATGCGTTAGAAACCCCCCCCCCCCCCCCTCACGGGCTCACGGGAACTCTGGGCTGAGAAGGACACCGACAGCTGAGCTGCACTGCTTCAAAATACTGAAGAGTGATTAAAGAGTGAGACGTCTCACACACTCAGCCTCACCTGCGTTGATCAGATCAGCATCCACTTCCTCTTCTGTGGGATACGGACCCTGCAGGGTCCACACAGCACACACACACACAGACAGAGCACAACAGTAAACTTCAGCTTCTACACAGGAGTCATGAACACTGCGCCTGAGGTTTGAGACGGACAGCGGCTTCTATTCACGAGCAGCCTCTGATAAAGCAGAGGCTCAGATACGCCCAGAAACCCTTAACAGCCTAACCCTGTGACAAACATCGCACGTCTGCCCCTCAGAGGCTCGCCGAAGGACTGCGGCTGTGCAGCTGAGGCCATAAACCAAATCGTCCTCATCACCGTCAGCCTGTGAAGCCATTAGCATGGTAATGAGCAGCGTCAGAGTCAGAGCCCAGAGGAACACTGCACTGACTCTGAGGACACCTCCGTACCACAGACGCCTCCTGCTACACCGATACAACAGGCTGATCCCACTCCCTCCCCACTCAGCTACAGCCATTTAGCCCCACCCACTCAGCTACAGCCGTTTGGCCCCGCCCACTCAGCTACAGCCCTTTAGCCCTGCCCATTCAGTTACAGACCTTTAGCCCCGCCTATTCAGCCTACAGACGGTTATCCCCGCCCATTTGGCCTACAGCCGTTTAGCCCCACCCATTCAGCCTACAGCAGTTTAGCCCCACCCATTCAGCCTACAGCAGTTTAGCCCCACCCATTCAGCCTACAGCAGTTTAGCCCCACCCATTCACCCTACAGCAGCAAACAAAATGTACAGAATATTAATTAATAGTGATATATATATATATATATATATATATATATATATATATATATAAAATCAATTGACCAATCAGTGCTCAGTAAATTGAGCTCATGATGTAATTGATGATATTAACGAGTCTCTGTGGCGGCTGTGAAGGTGTCCAGGAAAAATATGGACCCGAGAAATTCTTGTTACTGTTTATAGTTTTTCTGTTTATGTGAATTATGAATACGACTTTATTCTAATGTATATTGTGATAAACTCACTGCTGAGGTCAACTGGTTAAACATTCGCTCAGAAGCCTGAAGCTTTCACACAGCGCAGTAGACGTATAAGACTGTATGGATATATGTATACACACATACGTATAGAGAGAGAGAGAGAAAGCTCACCAGTCCCAGAATGCCGTTCTCACTCTGCAGGTACACAGAGATGTCAGGCTTGATGAAGTTACTGGCTAGCATCGGAATTCCAATTCCCAGATTAGCTGGAAAAGTCAGAACATTCAAACTTGTGCTGAGTAATTTTATTCAGTAAAATTCTCGCGATATTGGCAGATAATCGGCTTGTTTCAGGAAACGTGACCGACCCCTAATAAAATAACCTAAAGCAAGTTAATAATGTCCAGAAATCAGCCAGACAGCATCATAACAGGTGCACGGCCACCTGATGGGAATCAATATCTTACAATGGGAAGTATTAGATACACTGACTAGAATTCAGATCTGCTCTAATTTCAGTAGAACTTGCTGAAGGTCCTCTCCGTGCTGGTGGATCGTGATCTACAGATCCAGGATGAAGAACTCTAGAGTTCTCCTTTCATTAAGTGTGAATGTTTCTGACGTGAAGAACGTGAGCCGGTTCCGCCTGGTCGTACCGTACATGCCGTCCTCGAACTCCAGCGCAGCTCTGCGGACGATTCTCTCCCTCACCACGTCTGCGTCCTTCTTGGGCTTGGCGGTCTCGGCCTGCGCCTTCCTGACAGTCCGTCTCTGCACACACAGCACAAACGAGCGTGGCATCTTCACCATCGGCACACGCTTAGAGCCACAGCTCAGCCCAAAGTCGAATTTCATTTCATTCAAAAAGATTCGTCTGATTTCAAAATGACTGATTTCACTGTAGATCATCCCAGATCAGTGCAGTGAGCTGTAAACTGTTTAAATGAGCGTAAAGTTTATTATGTAGTTCTACAAGGTCTCAGTCTGAACCTCCTCCAGCTGTACGGACGACATCAACTCCACAGTCAAACTCATCCCAGACTGGACCGAGCGTGTCGGGCGTCGCCGCTCTCACGGCTCTTTCAGTGGGATTTCGGAGATCATCCAGTGCTGTGGAACCAGCGCCGAATGCTCTGAGCTGCTGGAGCTTCACTGCTGATGAAAATCCCGCTGCTCAGTTCTGACGGATTCACTCTGATTGACGTGGAGAACGCGGAACGTTCTGCTCATGGGTCTCAGCTCCTCTCAGACTGAAGGAGCCAGTCAGAAACTCTATGACCCCCTTTTACAGTTGGATTGTGGTTGGTTCCTCGGCGCCTCACGGTGGTAAAAACACGGCGCTTTGAAATCAGACGAATCTTTTTGAAGCACCCTGTACCAATAAGCATAGCGCTAACGTACAGCTGCACCAGGACTGCTGGTCCACTAATAATGAAAAACGCTTGTGGAACTAAGAGCAGCTGGTGTTACGCAAAACAACCAAAACCTCTACTTCTCTTCTGACCCTGACGACACAATGAACATGAGTGGAAGGACCGCCGTTTCACCTCAATGCGTTTCTCGTAATTCTCTCCTTTAACGATGCGGTGGACGTAAACGCTGGGGATGTGAATGTCTTCCTCAGCAAACGTCCCGACGTCCACGATCTCCTCCACCTGAGCACACAAACACAAACCACATCACAGATACAGTACATCACCACCTGATCACGACTGACATCACAGCAGGATGCAATATGCTAATGAGCCCCTGACCAATCACAGAGCAGTCTGGCTCCATTCTAGATAAACGTACCGAGTCAGAGCCGTTCACAGTGGTGGTGATAGGAACCAGACGTCCCTCTAAAAGCTCCTCACAGAAAGTTCCTACATGAACTGGTTATGAATTCACTGCCTGATGACTGAGACGCTGTTTTATGAGAGTTTAGAGAACTTCAACTCCATTCATGGTGGAGGGAGACATGCAGGGCGCTGTGCGGCAAAATAGTCCCCAAAGAAAACTCAGTATTCCAGATTTTCCACTATTTTCCATCATCAACATTCCATATAAGCTCAGAAGACTCGTGTAGGTTCTCTGGTGGTTCTGGATGGTAAATAAAGTGTCTATACCTGTGTTGTAGTCATGGCGGCGCCTGGTTCCCATCACCACCACTGTAAAGACGCGTGAACCAGTTCACGTATAATTGCATGACGTGATTTTGTCCTCGTTATATGAGATTATATTAAACGTGTGTGCAGGTCCTACGGCTCTAACAGGCTCCTCAGCGCAGCCGCAGCTCAGCTCCAGCCAGGCCGTCGGCGCTGTGCTGGAAAACTGAACAATCTCAGTGCTTCAGCGTCTAAAGAATAAACAGCTGCTCCCAGGTGTGCCGTCAGCGCCGACTCTGAGCCCCGGCCTCTCTGAGAGTATAAACATGCCCGATTCTTTAATCTGTCACAGCAGGAAAACAAACACCACGGCTCCACACGGGGGACGGCGCTGCGATAAAAGCAAAGAGGAAAATTGCAAATATGAGACACACATCAGTGTCAGCGCAGCGTCCGCACACACAGAGCCGGAGAGCTGGATCGGCCGAGGATCTCACTCAGCGCTCCTTCCACACGGAGTCAGAGACGGCAGACCGGCGCCCCCACTGCCCCCTGACTCCCCCGAAACTCAGCGAAAACTAACTAACTGAGAAACCGAAGACCACGAGCTACAGACCCCCTGCAACAGGGCAGGAGACGCAGTTACCCCCCATTTCACTCACACTCCGTTACACTTCCTCCCCTCAGATCAACTTATAACGACTGTTATAACATAATAACCAACACATCGCTGTTTTTGCTACTGTGCCTTTAAGAATATGTAAATGAGCTCTGTTCTGATTGGCTGTCCTGCACTGTACCTCGAAAAGCAGAAACTACACCATGAATGGGTGGGGCTAAACTGCTGTAGGCTGAATGGGTGGGGGCTAAACTGCTGTAGGCTGAATGGGCGGGGCTGAACTGCTGTAGGCTGAATGGGCGGGGCTAAACTGCTGTAGGCTGAATGGGTGGGGCTGAACTGCTGTATGGTAAGTAGGTGTGGTTACAGTGATGTAGACTGAATGGGCAGGGCAAAATCGTTGTAGACTAAAATTAGGGGGATGATTAGCTGGAGACTAAACGGGTGGAGTACTGCAAATTGAAAAGGTGGATATCTGTAAATGTTTCTGTGACATCACAAAGACGATTTGTTAAAAGTGGGCTGTAATTTAGATTCTGTGTGCAGAACGTTTTGGCTTAAAACTTATTCTCATTAAAAAAATCAGTTCTGCACAACGTGGGCCCTTTAACACCCGTCACCCAGTAAATGAACCTGATTAACGTCGTATTCGTGCCGTTATTAGTAAGCAGGTGTTTTATTGTTGGTTACTCTAGTGCTGCTGACCGCTCGGAGTGTCCTCTGCCTGCCCTGCCGCTGGGCTGCTTCAGCTCCCTTTTCAGGAGCCGAATCAGCTCCTACAATACGGAGCTGAAATCCGAGAACGTGACGAAGGCTCAGACTCGCAGGAGGCCGATCGATGAGCCCAGAGACCCGGTGGACCAGCCGGCCGAAGCAGAGCGGAGAGTTAACATGATCGGAGCTGAACCCAGGCCTCCACCTGCTAGCCTGCAGCCTGAACGCTACACACAGCGCCCCCCACAGGCTCCAGCATGACACAGCCTGCCCCATCCTGCTGTGGCTGTTGTCGTGGTTACAGCCAGCGGCCTATGGGGTCAGTCTCGGAGCCAGACTCAGACTAAGCCACTCGGCTAGGGGACCGCCTCCTTGACTTCAAACGTAATCAAATAATGTTCCATAAACTGTGTCAAGTTCTTAAAGGGGAATTTCACCCATTTTCCAAAATTCCTGTATAATTAAGCGGTTCAGACGTAACCAGGCCGGTTCTGAGCGGTTCAGTGTGAAACGCTCTGCTCTAGATAATCTTACCAAGTCAGAGCCGTTCACAGTGGTGGTGATGGGAACCAGACGTCCCTCTAAAAGCTCCTACAGAAAGTTCCTACATGAACTGGATCTGAATTCACTGCCTGATGACTGAGACGCTGTTTTATGAGAGTTTAGAGAACTTCAACTCCATTCATGGTGGAGGGAGACATGCAGGGCGCTGTGCGGCAAAATAGTCCCCAAAGAAAACTTATTATTCCAGATTTTCCACTGTTTTCCATCATCAACATTCCATATAAGCTCAGAAGACTCGTGTAGGTTCTCTGGTGGTTCTGGATGGTAAATAAAGTGTCTATATCTGTGTTGTAATAGTGGTGACAGCAGTTTTAGCCCCTCCCATTCAGCTACAGCAGTTTAGTTTTTTTAATGACACAGCCAATCAGAACAGAGCTCATTTACATATGCTGTGTTAAAGGCACAGTAACAGAAGCAGCCTGTGTCACTGTGAGGTATACAGAGCTGAAGAGGCTGAAACGGATCACGTAGCCCTTTAAAATCTCCGGTAGAGGAACTGAAGTCATCCAGCTGTGGAGCTGAGCTAAAGGCCAGTGGGGTGGGGGGTGGGAGTGGGGGTGGGGGGCTGTAGCGGGGGGCACAGAGCTTATTTTTTCAGCGGTTTGTTCTTTCTCCGGAGCGCGCGGCTTGTCAAGGCCGGTTAAATCCCGGAGAGATGACGGGTGTGTGTGCTGCTGAAAGCATCTGCGAGTCAGGGATCGGGGATGGGTGGGGACGGGGGGGTGTGCGCTGGGGGGGCCGCCCTTGTTCTGCCCAGCGTGGGCCCTGCTCGCCGCTCTGGATCAGAAAGTCACCTGAGGATGATCAAACAGTGACCGCGTGTGTGTGTGTGTGTGTGGTATTTCAGATGTCGGCTGAAATGTCAGAGCCGAGACAGCGCAGCATTAACACTGACGACGCCCTGACCACGCGCCGCGTCCAGCCCGCCGTCGCTCACCACAGCGCCTGCAACGGCAAACACAACAAGGGCAAAGCAGACAGCATTACGTTCAGGGCTGCAGAGAGAGCATTAGGCTTAGATTTAGTCCAAGAGCGTTACGTTCAGGGCTAGAGAGAGCATTAGGCTTAGATTTAGTCCGAGAGCGTTACGTTCAGGGCTAGAGAGAGCATTAGGCTTAGATTTAGTCCGAGAGCGTTACGTTCAGGGCTAGAGAGAGCATTAGGCTTAGATTTAGTCCGAGAGCGTTACGTTCAGGGCTAGAGAGAGCATTAGGCTTAGATTTAGTCCGAGAGCGTTACGTTCAGGGCTAGAGAGAGCATTAGGCTTAGATTTAGTCCGAGAGCGTTACGTTCAGGGCTAGAGAGAGCATTAGGCTTAGATTTAGTCCGAGAGCGTTACGTTCAGGGCTAGAGAGAGCATTAGGCTTAGATTTAGTCCGAGAGCGTTACGTTCAGGGCTAGAGAGAGCATTAGGCTTAGATTTAGTCCGAGAGCGTTACGTTCAGGGCTAGAGAGAGCATTAGGCTTAGATTTAGTCCGAGAGCGTTACGTTCAGGGCTAGAGAGAGCATTAGGCTTAGATTTAGTCCGAGAGCGTTACGTTCAGGGCTAGAGAGAGCATTAGGCTTAGATTTAGTCCGAGAGCGTTACGTTCAGGGCTAGGGAGAGCATTAGGCTTAGATTTAGTCCGAGAGCGTTACGTTCAGGGCTAGGGAGAGCATTAGGCTTAGATTTAGTCCGAGAGCGTTACGTTCAGGGCTAGGGAGAGCATTAGGCTTAGATTTAGTCCGAGAGCGTTACGTTCAGGGCTAGGGAGAGCATTAGGCTTAGATTTAGTCCGAGAGCGTTACGTTCAGGGCTAGGGAGAGCATTAGGCTTAGATTTAGTCCGAGAGCGTTACGTTCAGGGCTAGGGAGAGCATTAGGCTTAGATTTAGTCCGAGAGCGTTACGTTCAGGGCTAGGGAGAGCATTAGGCTTAGATTTAGTCCGAGAGCGTTACGTTCAGGGCTAGAGAGAGCATTAGGCTTAGATTTAGTCCGAGAGCGTTACGTTCAGGGCTAGAGAGAGCATTAGGCTTAGATTTAGTCCGAGAGCGTTACGTTCAGGGCTAGAGAGAGCATTAGGCTTAGATTTAGTCCGAGAGCGTTACGTTCAGGGCTAGAGAGAGCATTAGGCTTAGATTTAGTCCGAGAGCGTTACGTTCAGGGCTAGAGAGAGCATTAGGCTTAGATTTAGTCCGAGAGCGTTACGTTCAGGGCTAGAGAGAGCATTAGGCTTAGATTTAGTCCGAGAGCGTTACGTTCAGGGCTAGAGAGAGCATTAGGCTTAGATTTAGTCCGAGAGCGTTACGTTCAGGGCTAGAGAGAGCATTAGGCTTAGATTTAGTCCGAGAGCGTTACGTTCAGGGCTAGAGAGAGCATTAGGCTTAGATTTAGTCCGAGAGCGTTACGTTCAGGGCTAGAGAGAGCATTAGGCTTAGATTTAGTCCGAGAGCGTTACGTTCAGGGCTAGAGAGAGCATTAGGCTTAGATTTAGTCCGAGAGCGTTACGTTCAGGGCTAGAGAGAGCATTAGGCTTAGATTTAGTCCGAGAGCGTTACGTTCAGGGCTAGAGAGAGCATTAGGCTTAGATTTAGTCCGAGAGCGTTACGTTCAGGGCTAGAGAGAGCATTAGGCTTAGATTTAGTCCGAGAGCGTTACGTTCAGGGCTAGAGAGAGCATTAGGCTTAGATTTAGTCCGAGAGCGTTACGTTCAGGGCTAGAGAGAGCATTAGGCTTAGATTTAGTCCGAGAGCGTTACGTTCAGGGCTAGAGAGAGCATTAGGCTTAGATTTAGTCCGAGAGCGTTACGTTCAGGGCTAGAGAGAGCATTAGGCTTAGATTTAGTCCGAGAGCGTTACGTTCAGGGCTAGAGAGAGCATTAGGCTTAGATTTAGTCCGAGAGCGTTACGTTCAGGGCTAGAGAGAGCATTAGGCTTAGATTTAGTCCGAGAGCGTTACGTTCAGGGCTAGAGAGAGCATTAGGCTTAGATTTAGTCCGAGAGCGTTACGTTCAGGGCTAGAGAGAGCATTAGGCTTAGATTTAGTCCGAGAGCGTTACGTTCAGGGCTAGAGAGAGCATTAGGCTTAGATTTAGTCCGAGAGCGTTACGTTCAGGGCTAGAGAGAGCATTAGGCTTAGATTTAGTCCGAGAGCGTTACGTTCAGGGCTAGAGAGAGCATTAGGCTTAGATTTAGTCCGAGAGCGTTACGTTCAGGGCTAGAGAGAGCATTAGGCTTAGATTTAGTCCGAGAGCGTTACGTTCAGGGCTAGAGAGAGCATTAGGCTTAGATTTAGTCCGAGAGCGTTACGTTCAGGGCTAGAGAGAGCATTAGGCTTAGATTTAGTCCGAGAGCGTTACGTTCAGGGCTAGAGAGAGCATTAGGCTTAGATTTAGTCCGAGAGCGTTACGTTCAGGGCTAGAGAGAGCATTAGGCTTAGATTTAGTCCGAGAGCGTTACGTTCAGGGCTAGAGAGAGCATTAGGCTTAGATTTAGTCCGAGAGCGTTACGTTCAGGGCTAGAGAGAGCATTAGGCTTAGATTTAGTCCGAGAGCGTTACGTTCAGGGCTAGAGAGAGCATTAGGCTTAGATTTAGTCCGAGAGCGTTACGTTCAGGGCTAGAGAGAGCATTAGGCTTAGATTTAGTCCGAGAGCGTTACGTTCAGGGCTAGAGAGAGCATTAGGCTTAGATTTAGTCCGAGAGCGTTACGTTCAGGGCTAGAGAGAGCATTAGGGCTTAGATTTAGTCCGAGAGCGTTACGTTCAGGGCTAGAGAGAGCATTAGGCTTAGATTTAGTCCGAGAGCGTTACGTTCAGGGCTAGAGAGAGCATTAGGCTTAGATTTAGTCCGAGAGCGTTACGTTCAGGGCTAGAGAGAGCATTAGGCTTAGATTTAGTCCGAGAGCGTTACGTTCAGGGCTAGAGAGAGCATTAGGCTTAGATTTAGTCCGAGAGCGTTACGTTCAGGGCTAGAGAGAGCATTAGGCTTAGATTTAGTCCGAGAGCGTTACGTTCAGGGCTAGAGAGAGCATTAGGCTTAGATTTAGTCCGAGAGCGTACGTTCAGGGCTAGAGAGAGCATTAGGCTTAGATTTAGTCCGAGAGCGTTACGTTCAGGGCTAGAGAGAGCATTAGGCTTAGATTTAGTCCGAGAGCGTTACGTTCAGGGCTAGAGAGAGCATTAGGCTTAGATTTAGTCCGAGAGCGTTACGTTCAGGGCTAGAGAGAGCATTAGGCTTAGATTTAGTCCGAGAGCGTTACGTTCAGGGCTAGAGAGAGCATTAGGCTTAGATTTAGTCCGAGAGCGTTACGTTCAGGGCTAGAGAGAGCATTAGGCTTAGATTTAGTCCGAGAGCGTTACGTTCAGGGCTAGAGAGAGCAGTAGGCTTAGATTTAGTCCGAGAGCGTTACGTTCAGGGCTAGAGAGAGCATTAGGCTTAGATTTAGTCCGAGAGCGTTACGTTCAGGGCTAGAGAGAGCATTAAGGCTTAGATTTAGTCCGAGAGCGTTACGTTCAGGGCTAGAGAGAGCATTAGGCTTAGATTTAGTCCGAGAGCGTTACGTTCAGGGCTAGAGAGAGCATTAGGCTTAGATTTAGTCCGAGAGCGTTACGTTCAGGGCTAGAGAGAGCATTAGGCTTAGATTTAGTCCGAGAGCGTACGTTCAGGGCTAGAGAGAGCATTAGGCTTAGATTTAGTCCGAGAGCGTTACGTTCAGGGCTAGAGAGAGCATTAGGCTTAGATTTAGTCCGAGAGCGTTACGTTCAGGGCTAGAGAGAGCATTAGGCTTAGATTTAGTCCGAGAGCGTTACGTTCAGGGCTAGAGAGAGCATTAGGCTTAGATTAGTCCGAGAGCGTTACGTTCAGGGCTAGAGAGAGCATTAGGCTTAGATTTAGTCCGAGAGCGTTACGTTCAGGGCTAGGAGAGAGCATTAGGCTTAGATTTAGTCCGAGAGCGTTACGTTCAGGGCTAGAGAGAGCATTAGGCTTAGATTTAGTCCGAGAGCGTTACGTTCAGGGCTAGAGAGAGCATTAGGCTTAGATTTAGTCCGAGAGCGTTACGTTCAGGGCTAGAGAGAGCATTAGGCTTAGATTTAGTCCGAGAGCGTTACGTTCAGGGCTAGAGAGAGCATTAGGCTTAGATTTAGTCCGAGAGCGTTACGTTCAGGGCTAGAGAGAGCATTAGGCTTAGATTTAGTCCGAGAGCGTTACGTTCAGGGCTAGAGAGAGCATTAGGCTTAGATTTAGTCCGAGAGCGTTACGTTCAGGGCTAGAGAGAGCATTAGGCTTAGATTTAGTCCGAGAGCGTTACGTTCAGGGCTAGAGAGAGCATTAGGCTTAGATTTAGTCCGAGAGCGTTACGTTCAGGGCTAGAGAGAGCATTAGGCTTAGATTTAGTCCGAGAGCGTTACGTTCAGGGCTAGAGAGAGCATTAGGCTTAGATTTAGTCCGAGAGCGTTACGTTCAGGGCTAGAGAGAGCATTAGGCTTAGATTTAGTCCGAGAGCGTTACGTTCAGGGCTAGAGAGAGCATTAGGCTTAGATTTAGTCCGAGAGCGTTACGTTCAGGGCTAGAGAGAGCATTAGGCTTAGATTTAGTCCGAGAGCGTTACGTTCAGGGCTAGAGAGAGCATTAGGCTTAGATTTAGTCCGAGAGCGTTACGTTCAGGGCTAGAGAGAGCATTAGGCTTAGATTTAGTCCGAGAGCGTTACGTTCAGGGCTAGAGAGAGCATTAGGCTTAGATTTAGTCCGAGAGCGTTACGTTCAGGGCTAGAGAGAGCATTAGGCTTAGATTTAGTCCGAGAGCGTTACGTTCAGGGCTAGAGAGAGCATTAGGCTTAGATTTAGTCCGAGAGCGTTACGTTCAGGGCTAGAGAGAGCATTAGGCTTAGATTTAGTCCGAGAGCGTTACGTTCAGGGCTAGAGAGAGCATTAGGCTTAGATTTAGTCCGAGAGCGTTACGTTCAGGGCTAGAGAGAGCATTAGGCTTAGATTTAGTCCGAGAGCGTTACGTTCAGGGCTAGAGAGAGCATTAGGCTTAGATTTAGTCCGAGAGCGTTACGTTCAGGGCTAGAGAGAGCATTAGGCTTAGATTTAGTCCGAGAGCGTTACGTTCAGGGCTAGAGAGAGCATTAGGCTTAGATTTAGTCCGAGAGCGTTACGTTCAGGGCTAGAGAGAGCATTAGGCTTAGATTTAGTCCGAGAGCGTTACGTTCAGGGCTAGAGAGAGCATTAGGCTTAGATTTAGTCCGAGAGCGTTACGTTCAGGGCTAGAGAGAGCATTAGGCTTAGATTTAGTCCGAGAGCGTTACGTTCAGGGCTAGAGAGAGCATTAGGCTTAGATTTAGTCCGAGAGCGTTACGTTCAGGGCTAGAGAGAGCATTAGGCTTAGATTTAGTCCGAGAGCGTTACGTTCAGGGCTAGAGAGAGCATTAGGCTTAGATTTAGTCCGAGAGCGTTACGTTCAGGGCTAGAGAGAGCATTAGGCTTAGATTTAGTCCGAGAGCGTTACGTTCAGGGCTAGAGAGAGCATTAGGCTTAGATTTAGTCCGAGAGCGTTACGTTCAGGGCTAGAGAGAGCATTAGGCTTAGATTTAGTCCGAGAGCGTTACGTTCAGGGCTAGAGAGAGCATTAGGCTTAGATTTAGTCCGAGAGCGTTACGTTCAGGGCTAGAGAGAGCATTAGGCTTAGATTTAGTCCGAGAGCGTTACGTTCAGGGCTAGAGAGAGCATTAGGCTTAGATTTAGTCCGAGAGCGTTACGTTCAGGGCTAGAGAGAGCATTAGGCTTAGATTTAGTCCGAGAGCGTTACGTTCAGGGCTAGAGAGAGCATTAGGCTTAGATTTAGTCCGAGAGCGTTACGTTCAGGGCTAGAGAGAGCATTAGGCTTAGATTTAGTCCGAGAGCGTTACGTTCAGGGCTAGAGAGAGCATTAGGCTTAGATTTAGTCCGAGAGCGTTACGTTCAGGGCTAGAGAGAGCATTAGGCTTAGATTTAGTCCGAGAGCGTTACGTTCAGGGCTAGAGAGAGCATTAGGCTTAGATTTAGTCCGAGAGCGTTACGTTCAGGGCTAGAGAGAGCATTAGGCTTAGATTTAGTCCGAGAGCGTTACGTTCAGGGCTAGAGAGAGCATTAGGCTTAGATTTAGTCCGAGAGCGTTACGTTCAGGGCTAGAGAGAGCATTAGGCTTAGATTTAGTCCGAGAGCGTTACGTTCAGGGCTAGAGAGAGCATTAGGCTTAGATTTAGTCCGAGAGCGTTACGTTCAGGGCTAGAGAGAGCATTAGGCTTAGATTTAGTCCGAGAGCGTTACGTTCAGGGCTAGAGAGAGCATTAGGCTTAGATTTAGTCCGAGAGCGTTACGTTCAGGGCTAGAGAGAGCATTAGGCTTAGTATTAGTCCGAGTGCGTTACGTTCAGGGCTAGAGAGAGCATTAGGCTTAGATTTAGTCCGAGAGCGTTACGTTCAGGGCTAGAGAGAGCATTAGGCTTAGATTTAGTCCGAGAGCGTTACGTTCAGGCTAGAGAGAGCATTAGGCTTAGATTTAGTCCGAGAGCGTTACGTTCAGGGCTAGAGAGAGCATTAGGCTTAGATTTAGTCCGAGAGCGTTACGTTCAGGGCTAGAGAGAGCATTAGGCTTAGATTTAGTCCGAGAGCGTTACGTTCAGGGCTAGAGAGAGCATTAGGCTTAGATTTAGTCCGAGAGCGTTACGTTCAGGGCTAGAGAGAGCATTAGGCTTAGATTTAGTCGAGAGCGTTACGTTCAGGGCTAGAGAGAGCATTAGGCTTAGATTTAGTCCGAGAGCGTTACGTTCAGGGCTAGAGAGAGCATTAGGCTTAGATTTAGTCCGAGAGCGTTACGTTCAGGGCTAGAGAGAGCATTAGGCTTAGATTTAGTCCGAGAGCGTTACGTTCAGGGCTAGAGAGAGCATTAGGCTTAGATTTAGTCCGAGAGCGTTACGTTCAGGGCTAGAGAGAGCATTAGGCTTAGATTTAGTCCGAGAGCGTTACGTTCAGGGCTAGAGAGAGCATTAGGCTTAGATTTAGTCCGAGAGCGTTACGTTCAGGGCTAGAGAGAGCATTAGGCTTAGATTTAGTCCGAGAGCGTTACGTTCAGGGCTAGAGAGAGCATTAGGCTTAGATTTAGTCCGAGAGCGTTACGTTCAGGGCTAGACAGAGCATTAGGCTTAGATTTAGTCCGAGAGCGTTACGTTCAGGGCTAGAGAGAGCATTAGGCTTAGATTTAGTCTGAGAGAACAGGAGCGGAGCCGCAGAGGAGCGACCCGAGCCGCAGAGGAGTGGAGCCGCAGAGGAGCGGAGCCGCAGAGGAGCGAGCGGAGCCGCAGAGGAGCAGAGCAGCAGAGGAGTGGAAACGCAGAGGAGCGAGCGGAGCCGCAGAGGAGCCGCAGAGGAGCGAGCGGAGCCGCAGAGGAGCCGCAGAGGAGCGAGCGGAGCCGCAGAGGAGCGGGCGGAGCCGCAGAGGAGCGAGCGGAGCAGCAGAGGAGCGGAGTATTCAATCATCTGTCTATCCATTCAGTAATTACTCCACCCATCCATCATCTCCCTGTCAATCAGTTTATCTGTCCATCCATTTATCTGTCATTTATCCATTTGTTCATGACATTATTCCATTCATCAAACTATCCATCTGTCTGTCCACCATCTCCATCCAACCATCCATCCATCCATCCATCCATCCAACAAATCATCTCTCTATCTAGCTAACCATCCATCCATCCATCTGCCCATCTAGCTATTCATCCATCCATCAAACAAACATTCTGCCCATCTAGCTATCCATCCATCCATCCAGCAAACCATCTGCCCATCTAGCCATCCATCCATCCATCCATCCATCCGTCCGTCCATGTAGCTGTCCATCCATTCATCAAACCATCTGCCCCTCCATCCATCCATCAAACCATCTGCCCCTCTAGCCATCCATCAAACCATCTGCCCATCTAGCCATCCATCAAACCATCTGCCCATCTAGCCATCCATCCATCTGCCCATCTACCCATCCATCAAACCATCTGCCCATCTAGCCGTCCATCCATTCGCCCATCTAGCCATTCATCCGCCCATCCATCCTTCTGCCCATCCATCCATCCATCCATCTGTCCATCTATCCAACCATCTGTCCATCCATCCAACCATCCATCCTTCTGCCCATTCATCCATCCATCCATCCATCCATCCATCCATCCAACCATCTGTCCATCCATCCAACCATCTAGTCATCCATACGCCCATCCATCCATCCATCAAACCATCTGTCCATCCATTCATCCATCCATCCATCCATCCATCCATCCATCCAACCATCCAACCATCCAACCATCCATCCATCTAGTCATCCATACGCCCAACCATCCATCCATCAAACCATCTGTCCATCCATCCATCCATCAAACCATCTGCCCATCCATCCATCCATTCATCTGCCCATCCATCCACCCATTCATCAAACCATATGCCCATCTAGCCATCCATCCATCCATCCAACCAACCATATGGCCATCTAGCCATCCATCCATCCATCCATCCATCCATCCATCCAACCAACCATCTGTCCATCAAGAGTCAAATTACTACATGATTATAGGAGTAAATCCGGTTTGGAGTGAACTCCAGTGGAGAAGTTGAGGAGTTTAAGTGGCAGAACAGGCCGAGAGCCCAATCGCGCTGCAGAACTGCTGAATTCAACATTCCCATTACAGCCACGCCGATTCTGACGATACACCGCGCTCCTATTTCTGTCTGATGTGCTGAAAAGCCCAGCTGGGCAATGGACACTGGGTAATTTATGTGCAACAAACCAAAAGAATAATCAGCGTTTTGAATTGAACAAAAGGAGGAGCAGGAGGAGGAGGAGGAGGAGGAAGGCCTGGCCGACACCTCTGAGGAAGAATTTCATCAATACACAATTAGACCCATCATACAAAACCCTGTTCGACACACAGAGCCCCCAAACCCCGCGCAGACCCCTGATCGATCGCCCTCACGTCCCACAGAGCTCCACGCCTCCATCTACCTGATAACAGGATAGCAGGAACTGCACGCCGGTCCAGCACACAGGCTCCCGTTGCCTGGCAACCCGTCAACAAAGTCCATTGCATTTCCCCTCTTTATGGGTTTCGTCTCCATCATCATCATTATCACTTCTTTAGATGAATCAAAGACACACTGCAGACAGTGTGAATCTAACCCTGATGGTGTGTATCTAACCCTGATGGTGTGAATCTAACCCTGATGGTGTGTATCTAACCCTGATGGTGTGAAACTAACCCTGATGGTGTGAAACTAACCCTGATGGTGTGAATCTAACCCTGATGGTGTGTATCTAACCCTGATGGTGTGAAACTAACCCTGATGGTGTGTATCTAACCCTGATGGTGTGAATCTAACCCTGATGGTGTGTATCTAACCCTGATGGTGTGAATCTAACCCTGATGGTGTGAATCCACTTGTCTATCCATCTATATAAACATCTCTGCATCAATCTAAGCATCCATCAATCCATCCATGTATAAACATCCATCCATCTATCCACTCATCCACGCTCGTCTCCATGAGCTCCTCAGTCTCTTGATGCTCCTCAGGGCTGCTGAGTTTGGCACGTTCTGATCAAACACTTCAGCTCAGCCAAACGGATAAAGCAGCCTGAGCTGCGGGTTCTCCATAAATTACAGAGAACAGAGGAGAAGGAGAACAGAGCTGAGGATACAGACTCACTGCATCAGGAGCCGCCCAGCGCACACACACTCACACTCACACACACTCACACACACTCACACACACTCACACATTCATACACACACTCACACTCACACACACATACACACTCACACACACTCATTCATACACACTCACACACACACACACACACTCACACTTACACATTCATACACACACACACACTCACACACACATACACACTCACACACACATACATACACACTCACACACACACACACACTCACACACACACATTCATACACATTCATACACACTCACACACACACACACTCACACACAGTGACACAGTGTGCTCTATGCTGTTCTATAGTGATCCACACGCTCATTCTGATTATATACGCTCACCATCCACTCATCACCTATTCGCTCATCTATCTATCCACACATTCGTTTACTGATCTATATAAACATCTGTCCTCCCACTGGGTCTGTTCACCTCCCTATCCATCCATCTTCATCCATTCATCTTCATCCGTTCATCCATCTATCCATCCATCCATCTTCATCCGTTCATCCATCTATCCATCCATTCATCTTCATCCGTTCATCCATCTATCCATCCATTCATCTTCATCCGTTCATCCATCTATCCATCCATTCATCTTCATCCGTCCATCCATCCATCCATCCATCTTCATCCATTCATCTTCATCCGTTCATCCATCTATCCAACCGTTCATCTTCATCCTTCCATCCATCTATCCATCCATCTTCATCCGTTCATCCATCTATCCATCCATTCATCTTCATCCTTCCATCCATCTATCCATCCATTCATCTTCATCCGTCCATCCATCTATCCATCCATTCATCTTCATCCATGCATCCATCCATCCATCACCTATTCGCTCATCTATCTATCCACACATTCGTTTACTGATCTATATAAACATCTGTCCTCCCACTGGGTCTGTTCACCTCCCTATTCATCCATCTTCATCCGTTCATCCATCTATCCATCCATTCATCTTCATCCGTTCATCCATCTATCCATCCATTCATCTTCATCCTTCCATCCATCTATCCATCCATCTTCATCCGTTCATCCATCTATCAATCCATTCATCTTCATCCTTCCATCCATCTATCCATCCATTCATCTTCATCCGTCCATCCATCTATCCATCCATTCATCTTCATCCATGCATCCATCCATCCATCCATTCATCTTTGTCCTATTTAACATCATCCATCCCTCCATCAATTCTCTGCAATCCATTAATCTATTTATGTCCTTCCATCTTTCAATTTGATTATCCATCTGTCTTTATTTCTAGCATCATCCATCCTTCTGCCCATCTGTCCATCTTCCACCATCCATCCCTCCATCTATCTATTGGCCATGTAAACTGATATCAGGCTGAGACTGTCCCCCATGTCCTGGGCAGTTATATAAAGGTAGAGTGTGTTTATGTAAGCGCTGCGGTGGACGCCAGCGCAGAGTGCGGCAGCCGGCCGTTTATAGTGTCCCCCTACAGTCGTGATAACAGGAGGCTCTGTTTTTTTAACCTGATCCCTGCTGTGAACGAGAAGCCGCCCGAGCCAAAAACAACAGTTTAGCCTGGCTCCCTGTTGCCTGGCACTGAAATCGGCCTCATCGTCCAGCAGAGAGTCTCCCCCCTTCAGAAGCGGCTCCGAGAGCGGCGCTCGGCCGGCGCTCCCTCGCTGTACCAGCTCGGAGCTGTAATTACTGCGCCCGCTCGGATAAAACCGGCCTGGACGACTCGGCGTACGGCCGTACGGACCCAGCACACACACGCTCTCACACGCTCTCACACACACTCACACACTCACACAAACACACACGCTCTCACACTCTCACACACACACACACGCTTTCACACGCTCTCACACACACTCACACACTCACACAAACACACACGCTCTCACACTCTCACATACACACACGCTCTCACACTCACACAAACGCTCTAACACTCACACACACGCTCTCACACTCACACGCTCTCACACTCACACACTCTCACACTCACACACGCTCTCACACACTCACACACTCTCACACTCACACAAACGCTCTAACACTCACACTCACACGCTCTCACACTCACACACTCTCACACTCTCACACTCACACAAACGCTCTCACACTCACACACACACTCACACAAACACACACGCTCTCACACTCTCACACACACACACGCTCTCACACTCACACAAACGCTCTAACACTCACACACACGCTCTCACACTCACACGCTCTCACACTCACACGCTCTCACACTCACACACTCTCACACTCACACACGCTCTCACACACTCACACACTCTCACACTCACACAAACGCTCTAACACTCACACGCTCTCACACTCACACACTCTCACACTCACACACGCTCTCACACACTCACACACTCTCACACTCACACAAACGCTCTAACACTCACACTCACACGCTCTCACACTCACACACTCTCACACTCACACACGCTCTCACACACACTCACACACTCTCACACTCTCACACTCACACAAACGCTCTCACACTCACACAAACACACACGCTCTCACACTCACACACTGACACGCACACACGCTCTCACACTCACACACGCTCTCACACACACTCACACTCTCACACTCACACAAACGCACTCACACACACGCTCTCACACTCACACAAACACACACGCTCTCATACTCACACACACACACGCTCTCACATTCACACACACACACTGACACACACGCTCTCACACTCACACAAACACACACGCTCTCACACTCACACACTGACACACACACACGCTCTCACACTCACACACACACACGCTCTCACACTCACACAAACACACACGCTCTCACACTCACACACACACACAAGCTCTCACACAAACACACAAGCTCTCACACAAACACACAAGCTCTCACACTCCCACACACTCTCACAGACTCACACAGACACACACTATGGCCTTGCGGACCCAGCGCAAATTCTGTTCCACCTTAAATGGCAAAGTGGTTCTATAAAGTATCTGACAAGGCTGACATGATAACAATAGCAGAACCCTTTTTGGTACCAACACATTCTCCATCAATCTGAAGAACCCATTCACCATGCAGAGAACCTTTTAAGCATGTAAATGGTTCTTTGAGGGTTCATGGCTCTATACAAAACCACTGGCTTCACTAAAGAACCCTTGAAGAACAATCTTTGTTTAGAGTGATACCGGCACTTCATTTAAATATCATTTACATAAACCACAGGCCAATTCATACAGATGTTCTCCCAGGGAGCCAATCAGATGACAGCACTTAGCAGCTGGTGACTGTGCTTATAGGTGGACTTAGAGGTCAGTGAGTGCACAGCTCCCCCTACTGACCAAACTTCACAGTGTTACAATTACGACCACTGAAATAATAAAGCATGACATGAACAGAACGTCACGTCACTGCAGTTTGTGACTCTAAGCTGTGTTTATTTATTATTTATTTATTTCAACGGACGGAACAGCTGCTGTTTACAGTCAAATTTGCACCAGACGAGAGTTTAATCGCTCAGACACGACAGTAAAACTGATCAGTCGTGGGCTGGAGGTCAGGGAACTGGCCCTGTGACCGGAAGGTCGCCGGTTCGATCCCCAGGGCTGACAGTCCATGACTGAGGTGTCCTTGAGCAAGACACCTAACCCCCAATCGCTCCCCAGGTGCTGTGGATAGGGCTGCCCACCGCTCCGGGCAAGTGTGCTCACTGCCCCCTAGTGTGTGTGCTCACTAGTGTGTATGTGGTGTTTCACTTCACGGATGGGTTAAATGCGGAGGTGGAATTTCCTCGATTGTGGGATTAAAAAAGTCACTTACTTAAACTTTTATGATGGTATTTGACCGTGCAGCTCTGATGAATTAGAGGAAAAACTCAGAAAAACTCTTTTAGGCTTTAGCAAATGAAGGAAGTGTGAAAACAGCCTCAGTGCAGTAACAATGTGGAGAAACTTTAATCCTCTACTATTATTACCACCCTTTACCCCGAGATGCACTACAGTCCCCAGCATGCACTGCAGCATAGCGTGTGTCCTGACCACCAAACAACAATCTGTGAGCCAGGAACACAAACAGAAAGGATGCCTGGGCCGTTTTAACGAACCCATGGGTTTGAGGGCAGAACTACTGTAGATGAAGTATCCAGGGCCTGTTCTGCTGTTGCAGCTGCGGCGTATTAAACACACAAGGCCCTTCAGGTTTCGGCAAAACGTTTAGTGAGTGGACACCAGGCTCCGGTCCCAAACGCCAGTACGGCGTACAGAGCTCCGGCTTTCAGAGACGAGCCGATCTCCTCTCCCTCTGGTTCGTTCATCATTAAAACCAAAGATTCATCTCTTTTTATTAGACCTGCTCATTAAACAGGTCTAGTTGTCTTTTTCATATCTAATCACTGGTCTCTGGCACGCGGCTCCTCCCTCGGCGCTCTGCTGCTCAGAAAAGGTCCGGTATTTTCCGACACAGGCACAGAGTGTGTGTGTGACTTTCCAAGGCCAGTAATGATATTAATGACGTTCTCTTTGATTAATTATGTCAGAAATGTTCATTTTAGTCCATCACTGTGTGTCTTTGAGTCGCCGGTGTGAAGTTAAGCCCCATCATCCACTGTAGTTTTATAGTAACGAGACGGTCAGTGACCCTTTCTTTCATAATCACCTCCAGCAGCATTTTTCCGAACCGGAATGTCAAATCTGTCTGAAACGCCCATCAGTACCGGAGCGCCTGCGGGAAAGGCAGCGTATGGCCTCTCAGTGCTGTGAGGCTGGTCTGAGTCAGGCCTGCTGGAGAACGGCTTTAATTAATGAAGTTCTTTCACTGCCAGCGACAAAAACGCCTTCTGATACGTCTTTTGTTCACACGGGCGAGTTCGGAACAAAGGCGCGCGGATAAGAGCGGATTTGATATGCAGACGAGCGTTTGAAAAGAGAAAGAGGAGAACGGCACAAAGAGAAGCGAAAAGGCTTCAAAGATTTGGATGAAACTGACACAGTTTTGTTTTGTTCGTGGTCCTGAAGCTGAAAACGTGCTGCATGTTGGCGTCAGACGGACAAACCGAGGACGTTCAAACGCTGAGGACAGCCATCAGGGCGAGAGTCGGGACTACAGAGGAGCCTGAATCTCTGACCAGCCACACACGTCAACGCATGTTCTCATATTTAAAGCGGAGCTCCACCAATTCTACATAATTAACTGGTTGAGGTGTAAACAGAGACGTTCAGAGAGGTTCTCCGTTCTAGATAAACTCACCGAGTCAGAGCTGTTCACAGTGGTGGTGATGGGAACCAGACGTCCCTCTAAAAGCTCCTACAGAAAGTTCCTACATGAACTGGTTATGAATTCACTGCCTGATGACTGAG
Organism: Pygocentrus nattereri; assembly: GCF_015220715.1. NCBI lineage: Eukaryota > Metazoa > Chordata > Actinopteri > Characiformes > Serrasalmidae > Pygocentrus > Pygocentrus nattereri. The sequence continues at coordinate 2,928,790 of NC_051239.1, read as the reverse complement.
ACGCTGTTTTATGAGAGTTTAGAGAACTTCAACTCCATTCATGGTGGAGGGAGACATGCAGGGCGCTGTGCGGCAAAATAGTCCCCAAAGAAAACTCATTATTCCAGATTTTCCACTATTTTCCATCATCAACATTCCATATAAGCTCAGAAGACTCGTGTAGGTTCTCTGGTGGTTCTGGATGGTAAATAAAGTGTCTATATCTGTGTTGTAGTCATGGCGACGCCTGGTTCCCATCACCACCACTGTAAAGACGTCTGAACCGTTTCACACCAAACCCTCTGAACCTCTGATTACACCTCACACTCTGAGATATATGGAGACTTGGGAAAACTGGTGGAGCTACGAGCTGTTTGAACTCCGTTCTCCACCAGAGGGCAGTGTGGAGCTGTATCATAGGAAGGCAGCTGCATACAACACATCCTCCACCAGTCTGAAGAACCATCTGTACAAGCGTGTAGGAGAACCATGTGCAGCTTGTAAAGCACAGGTTTCTGATTGATTAAGGTTCAGTTCAATGATCAATATCTGTGTCAGTCGCAAATAAATGAATGCATCAATTAATCAATGAATTACTTTTCGAACCGTGACAGTAAGAAGCAGTAAAAAGCTGTAAAAAGTGTAAACAGGACCCATTTGTGTTTTAATTTTACAGGTTCTGCGTCACCTCCATCTCCATTTCTCTATCAGGACTCAGCAGGTACGCTCTGACAGCACCGTCAGTCTCAGCAGCTCCGCCCACAGAGGGGCCGCCCACCTGAGGCCTTCTGTACATTAAGCTGCAGCTGTCAGTGAAGCGCATTTTAACGCTCAGGTCATCAGAGAACACAGTAACGAGGACGTCACTCACCTCCACGATGGTCACCTTGGCTGCTTTGCACATCGGCTGGTTAAAGTTTCGGGCCGTTTTCCTGTTTTTAATGGAGAAGCACAGAATCAGTAAACAGCCTTCAGGCCAATCAGCGTGAAGAACCATGGCGATCAATAATTTAATCTGATCACGAAAGGAATCATCAGACCTCATTAGAGGCCTTTAACCCCGTTACAGCAGCTGAGCGCGTCCCAAACCACATTCAGCGCTGAATTAATGGGAAACACTGCCCTCTGGTGCACGCAGGAAACAATGACAGCTGATCTGCTGTCCACTGTCAGTAAAGCGTCACTAGTAAAACTGATAATAATTCATATTTAATTAACTGATCGGGTTTACAGTGCAAACAAAGACAACACCATTAAAGGTGCGGTGTGGGATCCAGTGTATCTGCTAACAGCACTGACGGGCGGAGATGTTTTCCTTAAAGGGCCCAAATCCCACAGACTCCTCCTCCAGTCAAACCCCTGTGGGTTATTTTCACAGCGAATATCGAAACATAAATTCAGTCTTAATTTAGTTATAACGATCATTTTCAGCCTCTTTTTACCTCCGACAGATAAACAAGCGGCTTCTGTTACTGTTACTTTAAGACTGATATGCAAATGACCTCCGTTCCGCAGAGCTAAACTGCTGTAGGCTGAATGGGTAACTAGTTGCGTTGTTTTTTGTGACATCACAAAAAACAATGATTTTAAATGAATTTGCTGTTTAGTTGATATATTAAATACACTGTGGACATTTTGAAACTTTTAAAATAATATCATACACCACATCAAACTCATATATTAAGAAGGAGGACAGCCCAGTTTTCTATGATATGAGCTCTTTAAGCCTTTAAACACACTGCATGCTTGACCTTAAACTACTGCCTTAAATTTCCTAACCAGGCCAGAGGCTTCATTTCCCCACAGCCGTGCTCTGAATATGGCAGCTTCGTCATCCTCCTCTTCCTCCAACAGCAGGTTATGCTTCATAAGAGTTGCGCCTGTGGGCCGAGCTGTTTATGGAAGTGTGTAATAGGTGTGTAATTATACCCCGCTCTCGGCACCACCACAGCCCGGAGATTCAATTCCCAAAACTGGAGCCGCAGGCAGCGACACAGGCAGTGTTTATGTTTCTGTGTTCAGCAGTGTGGGCTAACTGCAGCTTTATACTGACTACTACTGAAACATCGAGCCAGTTCACCTCATAACCTGTCATAACCTGTCACAACCGGTCATAACCTGTCACAACCTGTCACAACCTGTCACAACCTGTCACAACCTGTCACAACCTCACATAACCTCTCACAACCTCACATAACCTCTCACAACCTGTCATAACCTGTCATAACCTCTCACAACCTGTCACAACCTGTCAAGTGAAATCATCTTAAATCTAGTTTAAATATCTAGCGTTTCTCACTTTGAGATGCGGCAAGACGCCTATAAGATTATTCACCCCTTTATAGGCATGTTCAGTTGTTTTAGGCAATTCTGTAAGAGAAAAATGAGATTTTCTAGAAACAATGGCTGAAATAAGCAACACTACCTGTCAATGGAATAAAACATTAACCCAAAAGTTGCTGAAAACGGGTAAAATATCTAGAAACAGGTGTATTAAGTCGGTTTTGTTGACTCTCACTGTTCTGCACTTTATTGTTCCACACTTCTTTTGTACCTCAGTGCCCTAGCAACCACCTGGTATAGCAACTTCCTTAACAACAGAAGAGTCCATTAGAGCTTTTGGAGAACATAGAACATCCCACCAACACCTTAACAATGACCTAGCAACCACCTTAGATATCCTAGCAATGACCTAGCAACGCCTTGGCAACCACCTTACATATAAAAAACAATGTGGCTGGATTTACGATGATTTCCCATGAAAGGGTCTGATCATTTAGAACTGCTGATGCGCGTTGTTCTAAAGGTGGTGATGTTACTGCATCAGACTGGGAACGTGAGAAACCACAGTAGTCACGTTCAGCAAAGAACGTGCGGCTTTTCTTACACAAATAAGACTCAGACTTGTTTCATAACCGTGCACTGCTGTACCGTTACTGTTACTGTACAATCCAACCAAAATAACTGAGCCAAACTGACCCTAACCCTAACGCTGAAGAAGCGGGAATGTGCTGAGTCACGGAACCGGTTCCTGTTAAATCACACGGCTGCAGAGAGATAAACACCCTCAGTAAACATTTACAGCTGGAGAAAGTCTGATCACCTCTGTACTGTGTGGGACATCACATGGTGTGTGATGTCATGCAGGTGTGCTGTGTACCTGAAGATGATGTTTCCTGCTTTGTCTGCCTTCCAGGCTTTAACCAGAGCGAAGTCTCCTGTGATGGCTTTCTCCATAATGAAGTCTCTGTCTCCAAACTGCCGCACCTGAGTGCAACTAACGCTGATTAGTGACGGTGAGGACAGAAATTAGCACTTAATTACAGAGAAGAGCTGATGCAGCATTTACTAAAACACACACACTCTGACAGACTGTACTACACTACAGGAAGCGTAGGGGGCGATACGGCTTCTACTGTTTCATTTAAAAAGCTCTATAATGTTCATATGATCCACACAGTCGCTCTGACAGACTGTAATACACTACAGGAAGCGTAGGGGGCGATACGGCTTCTACTGTTTCATTTAAAAAGCTCTATAATGTTCATATGATCCACACAGTCGCTCTGACAGACTGTAATACACTACAAGGAAGCGTAGGGGGCGATACGGCTTCTACTGTTTCATTTAAAAAGCTCTATAATGTTCATATGATCCACACAGTCACTCTGACAGACTGTAATACACTACAGGAAGCGTAGGGGGCGATACGGCTTCTACTGTTTCATTTAAAAAGCTCTATAATGTTCATATGATCCACACAGTCGCTCTGACAGACTGTAATACACTACAGGAAGCGTAGGGGGCGATACGGCTTCTACTGTTTCATTTAAAAAGCTCTATAATGTTCATATGATCCACACAGTCGCTCTGACAGACTGTAATACACTACAGGAAGCGTAGGGGGCGATACGGCTTCTACTGTTTCATTTAAAAAGCTCTATAATGTTCATATGATCCACACAGTCGCTCTGACAGACTGTAATACACTACAGGAAGCGTAGGGGGCGATACGGCTTCTACTGTTTCATTTAAAAAGCTCTATAATGTTCATATGATCCACACAGTCGCTCTGACAGACTGTAATACACTACAGGAAGCATAGGGGGCGATACGGCTTCTACTGTTTCATTTAAAAAGCTCTATAATGTTCATATGATCCACACAGTCGCTCTGACAGACTGTAATACACTACAGGAAGCATAGGGGGCGATACGGCTTCTACTGTTTCATTTAAAAAGCTCTATAATGTTCATATGATCCACACAGTCACTCTGACAGACTGTAATACACTACAGGAAGCGTAGGGGGCGATACGACTTCTACTGTTTCATTTAAAAAGCTCTATAATGTTCATATGATCCACACAGTCCCTCTGACAGACTGTAATACACTACAGGAAGCGTAGGGGGCGATACGGCTTCTACTGTTTCATTTAAAAAGCTCTATAATGTTCATATGATCCACACAGTCGCTCTGACAGACTGTAATACACTACAGGAAGCGTAGGGGGCGATACGGCTTCTACTGTTTCATTTAAAAAGCTCTATAATGTTCAACAGCTAAAAGAGTTCAAGGTGGTTCTGACCTCTCTGGGTTCGCTGGCGATGGCCACGGTGCCATCTTTATTGTATTTAATGGGTGACCCTCCTTCCTGGATCAGTGTTCCATACCCTGTAGCCGTGAAGAATGCTGGAATTCCAGCCCCTCCAGCCCGGATCCGCTCAGCTAGCGTTCCCTACAAACACATCCCGACCAATATCGTTCCATTAAACAGATGAAGATTGCGGTTGCAGAAACTGCTACACAGAAACAAGAGTTCTGCCTCAGTGATCTAGTTTTACAATTCATAACAATATAAAATACTTCCTCTTTGGAAACAACAGGAAAAAATTGCTATCATACATCTACATGGACCAGTAACGAGGAACAGCTCCATTCAACAAACTAAGACTTTGTAGAAGCCAAGCATTACTTGTTTTTCCTGGAGTAATGTGGAATTAAGTGTAATAACATTCTTTCCTTGAAATAACCACTGTAACATGCATTCCTGGAATAACGTTATAATAACATGCATTACTTGAATAACGTTATAATAACATGCATTCCTGGAATAACGTTATAATAACATGCATTCCTGGAATAGTGTTATAATAACATGCATTCCTGGAATAACGTTATAATAACATGCATTCCCTGGAATAGTGTTTTAATAATATGCATTCTGGAATGGCATTTTAATAACATACATTCCCTCTAATAACATTACAATACCATACATTCCTGGAGTAACGTTATAATAAGATTAATTCCCTGGAAAAGCATTTTAATAACATTCATACATTCTAATAACATTACCATAACATGCATTCCCGGAATAACGTTTTAATAACATGCATTCCTGGAATAACATTATAATAACACGCATTTCTGGAATAACGCTATAATAACATACATTCCTGGAATAACGTTATAATAACATGCTTTCCTGGAATAACATTTTAATAACATGTATTCCTGGAATAACATTTTAATAACATGCATTCCTGGAATAACGTTATAATAACATGCTTTCCTGGAATAACGTTTTAATAACATGCATTCCTGGAATAACATTTTAATAACATGCATTCCTGGAATAACATTTTAATAACATGCATTCCTGGAATAACGTTATAATAACATGCTTTCCTGGAATAACATTTTAATAACATGCATTCCTGGAATAACATTTTAATAACATGCATTCCTGGAATAACGTTATAATAACATGCTTTCCTGGAATAACGTTATAATAACATGCATTCCTGGAATAACGTTATAATAACATGCAATCCCTGGAACAGCACTTCTCTGGAAGTTTCTCTGGAATAAAGTGGAGTATAGTTGAAGAACATCAGTTCTCTAAACTTTTCTTGGCAGTAAATGTTGAAATATTAACGTTACAATAAGATGCTTTCTCTGAACCGAAGTTCATAACACTGGGCCTCGTTCTCCAACCGTTCCTCGTAAACCCGACGTACGAAGTTCTGACGAAGACTCTCCAGTGTTCTCTTATGTGGGGTTTGTTCTCAGGGGAGAACAGAATCTACACACAGTCAAGAGACAAAGCTGAGAACCGTTCTGTGCTTTAAGATCACGACAGGAATCTGACGCAGATTTTTTCTTTGCGACAGCGTTTTAATAACGTCCTTCTCTGGAAAACACTGGACATCCCTCGTCTGTGTAACGGCAGGACGTTGGCGTGTATATCAATGCTGCTTATCAGAGTGATAACACTGTGAGGTCATCTGAGGTGATTCTGGCCACTCTCAGCTGTGGGTAAAAGCCTCACCTGTGGCGTTAGCTCCACCTCCAGCTCTCCGGCCAGGTACTGCCTCTCAAACTCCACGTTCTCTCCCACATAGGACGAGATCATGCGCTTGATCTGCTTCGTCTTCAGTAGGAGTCCCAGCCCGAAATCGTCCACCCTGGACACCAGCAGAACATCAGCCTCCAGCTACACACATCACACAGCACAGCCAGCGCATCCCACCAATCAGATCACAGGTTTAAGAGATTCAGACACCTGAGCTACAACTCCTGCTTTGGGAACTTCCCCCAAAAGAGGTTCACGTTCCACCTTAAACGAAGAATAGAAATGCTGTACTATTTAAGGTGGAACGGACAATTTCAGTAAGAATCTGTTGAACAACAAGCCAACTGGGCTAACTGGGCAAGTCTGTGATGATCTAGAAAGACAGACAGACAGACAGACAGACAGACAGACAGACAGACAGACAGACAGACAGACAGACAGACAGACAGATAGAGCATACAGGCAGAAAGAGAAAGATAGACAGACAGAGACAGATAGATAGACAGACAAATAGACAGATAGAGCATACAGACAGAAAAACAGACAAACAGACAGACAGACAGGCAGTCAGACAGGCAGACAGACAGAGACAGATAGAGACAGATAGAGACAGATAGACACAGACAGGCAGACAGGGAGACAGACAGGCAGACAGAACTTCATTGAACCCGGGGGAAATTGCAGTGTTACAGTAGTACAGTAGTCATAAAATTACACATAAACTTACATAAACAAAACAAAAAGTAATAACAGATGAAAATAGAAAGAAGTTAAAGTAAAAGAGCAGAAATAAATCATGTCTATCGTCATATTTACCTGGCATATAGATAAAAAGACGTACAACCGCACACAAACTCAACATGTTAGGCCGAAATAAAACAGACACGATTAAACTACGAGAGGGAAGGAGTAAAAGAGCATCAGCAGATTTACTGCGTCAGCTGCGTCAGAGGAGCTGTCTCAGAGGAGCTGTCTCAGAGGAGCTGCGTCAGAGGAGCTGCGTCAGAGGAGCTGTCTCAGAGGAGCTGTCTTCAGAGGAGCTGTCTTCAGAGGAGCTGTCTCAGAGGAGCTGTCTCAGAGGAGCTGCGTCAGAGGAGCTGCGTCAGAGGAGCTGTCTCAGAGGAGCTGTCTTCAGAGGAGCTGTCTTCAGAGGAGCTGTCTCAGAGGAGCTGTCTCAGAGGAGCTGCGTCAGAGGAGCTGCGTCAGAGGAGCTGTCTCAGACGAGCTTTGTCAGTGGAGCTGTCTCAGAGGAGCTGTCTCAGACGAGCTGCGTCAGAGGAGCTGTCTCAGACGAGCTGTCTCAGAGGAGCTGCGTCAGAGGAGCTGTCTCAGACGAGCTGTCTCAGAGGAGCTGTCTCAGAGGAGCTGCCTCAGAGGAGCTGTCTCAGAGGAGCTGCGTCAGAGGAGCTGCGTCAGAGGAGCTGTCTCAGACGAACTGCGTCAGAGGAGCTGTCTCAGACGAGCTGCGTCAGAGGAGCTGTCTCAGACGAGCTGCGTCAGAGGAGCTGTCTCAGACGAGCTGCGTCAGAGGAGCTGTCTCAGAGGAGCTGCGTCAGAGGAGCTGTCTCAGAGGAGCTGTGTCAGAGGAGCTGTCTCAGAGGAGCTGTGCCAGTGGTGCTGTGTTAGAGGAGCTGTGTCAGAGGAGCTGTGTCAGTGGAGCTGTCTCAGAGGAGTTGCGTTAGAGGAGCTGTGTCAGTGGAGCTGTCTCAGAGGAGCTGTCTCAGAGGAGCTGTGTCAGAGGAGCTGTCTCAGAGGAGCTGTCTCAGAGGAGCTGTCTCAGAGGAGCTGTGTCAGTGAAGCTGTGTCAGAGGAGCTGTGTCAGTGGAGCTGTGTCAGTGGAGCTGTCTCAGAGGAGGTGCGTTAGAGGAGATGTGTCAGTGGAGCTGTCTCAGAGGAGCTGTGTCAGTGGAGCTGTCTCAGAGGAGGTGCGTTAGAGGAGATGTGTCAGTGGAGCTGTCTCAGAGGAGCTGTGTCAGAGGAGCTGTCTCAGAGGAGTTGCGTTAGAGGAGATGTGTCAGTGGAGCTGTCTCAGAGGAGGTGCGTTAGAGGAGATGTGTCAGTGGAGCTGTCTCAGAGGAGCTGTGTCAGAGGAGCTGTGTCAGAGGAGCTGTGTCAGAGGACAGTAGGTGCTGCACTCAGTGGTATGAGGACGTTACACCACAATGAGCCGGGTTATAACGGAGCGTGCGCTGTGTTTACAGTGAAGCAGTGGTCACAGCAGTGGGTGAGCTGCATTAGCCTCACAGCTCCAGCGATTAGACTAAAGAAGCCGACTTCAGACCCCGAACGCGTCTCGGCTGACGGACTGTATTCGGGGTGAGGGGGGTTTTAGTCGGAGTATCGCTTTAATGCCGTACTTTGAGTTTTGGATGGTCAAGCTGAGGTCCGGTCTGCCTCGATATTGGCCATTAAAGTGGAATTTCAGTGAACTGAGCGGACCAGATTTGACGTTGTTCTTCACTGAGGTCTGAGTGAACCTGTAACTGTGAATCACAACAGTGGGTCAGTCGGTTTCACACGTCCTTTAACCCCGAGCGCAGTCACTTAGCAGACAAATGCAAATGAGCTCGGAAACAAAAACAAGATGGAATGAAACGGTAACGTATGCAAACATCTGCACACCAAAGGACAAAGGTCTGGAAGGAACACTGACTCTGTAAACATAAAGATGAAATTTATTCTTTATAGTCGACAGTAATCCGCTATTAAAACAGCACACAAGGACACAACAAGCTGATTCCGGGTTTGGACACAAGAGTAAGAGTAGAAGAACCCTTTTTGGTGCGGCATACAACCACTTCCCAAAAGGTTCTACATATAGAACATAAAAAACAATCCGTCTAAAGGATCATTTTACCATGCAGAGAAGCAAATGGCTTACTGAAGAACCCCTCAAGAACCACGTTCTTTAAGAGCGCAGAGAGAGTTACAGGACTGTTCACAGCGGTGATGTCATTTTACTCTGAATGAGGTTTTTAACTCAGCTGAAATTTTGAAAGATGGGTGGAATTCTCCTACAGGTCTGACTGTGAGAATCAGTGCTGGAGACCGAGATGAAGACGTTAAATCAGCTTCATCAGCCTTAATGAGCGTGTAGCGTGATCCGGCTCGCTGCTACCTACAGCCTGTCTCGGTACAGTGGACACACAGGGAAAGATTAGCACCCTGAGTCGGAATAATGAACGGACCTGGCAAAGGAATTCCCAGCGGGAAAACAGCGGGATTTTAGGACAAGTGTTCATAATTATAATCAACGGCTACATTCCTTTCTAATGAAGTGGAGGGGTGTTTCTAATAAAGTGGCCGCTGTGTGAGGGTGCTCCCGGGGCATGTGTATGTCGTGTTGTGTAATGATGTGTGGAGTTGAGTGCGGGTGCTGAACTGAGTGAGAGCAGGTGGGGTGTTTCTTTTTTTTTTTTTTTTTTTAACCTGTCATATCTGGCCATTTTTGCAATCGGAATGGTAATCCGAATGCACTGATGTACCAAACATATTTGTTTTCACAAGAAAAAGCTCTATAGGTTACTAAAGCCTATTCTTGTTAAAGTTTTTATTTTATTTGTTTGGCCAGGCCTGACAGGCAATAAAAAAGAGGACAGGAAAGAAAGAGAAGAAGGGAGGAGAGAGAAAAAAAAAAAGAAAGAAAAAAAAAGGAATAATAATAATAATAATAATAATAATAATAATAATAATAAATCATAATAATGATAATTAAGTAAGTAAATAAATAAATAGAAGAAAAAATAATAATTTTTTAAAAAAAGTTTAAAAAAAAAAGAGAAAAAACAAATAAAATAAGTAAATAAACAGACAACTAAATAAAAATAAATAGATAAATAAGTAAGTTTAAAAAAAAAAAAAAAAAAAAAGGGGGAGGGGAAAAAAAACAATTATACAGATATACATACATATACATATTCACATATATACACCCAGACATAATTCTACTATTTGCTGCTACATACATACACATGTTTACATTATACATATGCCTCTATACATATACACCCACCCACCACACACAATTCTACTGTTTGCAGCAATGTGTATATGTGTGTATATGCGTTCACGTGTCATGTGTCATGGAATGTGCTCAGCAATGAGGGCAAGAAGCCGCAACCATGCCCCCGTGGTCCAGAGACAGATAGGGAAGGACCCGGGGGACCCGGACCATCCACAGCCCATTAGGAACTCAGGAGACCTGAGGCCACACGCCCCGACGACCACCGCGTGCACGCCCCAGAGGACGAAGAATGGAGGCCCCAGACAGAGCGCCCACAGACAAAGGGCAAGTGACCGGAGAGCCAGAGGCAATGAGCAGCCCACCCCCCCGGCAGGCCAACATCCCCAGCATGAGCTGAGCATGCGGCCCCCGAGGGCCCAGGCGCCCGAGACCGGCCGACCCCCGGCAGGACCCCCCCCCCCCCCCCCATGCCAGAGAGGCCCAAACCACCCTCAGGACACAACCGCCAAGGGAGCAGGGCAGGGACCACGCCAAGATGTCCAGCCATGCACCCAGGGACCCACAGGGCACCCATAACCCGGGGGGGGGCGGAGTCGGCAAGCAGCGGGGAGCGGTGGGGAGGGGTAACTCCTGCCCACCACCATGTACCACAGATGACCAGGCTCAGCAAGTCATAGACCCAGGCCCAGCTGTTCACATGCACCCACACACACCCACACCCACACTCGCACACACCAGTCACCCACTCATGCATACACACGGAACATACATGGACTCACAGTATCGGCGGGCGGACACCAGCACGGGTCAGCGGTAACCCAGGGAGGCAGCCACCCCGGCCCCGAATGACCGGCCGGTCTCCCCACCAGGCAGGGTGCACCAAACCGGGGTGTGAGAGGACCCGCCCACCCCCCCCCCCACACACTCAATATGTGTGTGAAATGAAAAGAATGTGTGTGAGCTACAGTGCAATTAAAATTGGAGGGACAGAGGCAATGTAGTACTGAATAACAGCACACTGCCACACTGCCCCCCAAGGCCCTCAATGTCTAATGTGTAAATAAAATTGAGGGGCAGGTAGCAGTGAGCAGATAAGTGAGGTCACATCAGCAGCGCCACCCACCATCCACTGAGTGACACCTGCCCCCCAAAGCCCTGTGTGTACTGTACTGTGTCATGAAATGTGTCATTGTAAGGGGGGAAAAAAGGGGAGGAGTGGGACATCACGCATCACAGCGAGCAGAGCCAGGTAGGTGGCCCTACTCACTGTAGCATGGGCCCCCCTCCCCCAGAACCCCCATGTGTAGTGTGATGTTTGACTGAGTGGGAGGAGGGGAAGGGTCAGGATAAGAAAGACCGAGAGGCAGAGAACTACCCCTCGGAGGAAGAGAGCCAGCTGGCGCTAGCTCACTAGGCACCCCGGTTTCCTACACCCGGCCGCGGCGCAGGGAAGGCCGGCCCTGGGCCCGAAGCGGCCACGACCCCAGGACACCACCGCGCTCCAGGCCGGCGCCCGCCCACACAGCTGACACAGCACAAAACATACACCCCCACACGCACACAAGAGACAACAATTATCACACATACACATACTCACGGTTACAATACACATACTCACGATTACAATACAAACACACACACATACATACCAACACAAACACACTCACCCGCACAAACTTCACACACACCCATATATACGCAAACACAGTGGTCCTGGGTCCAGAACCAACCAGCCCTATGTGGTTGTCCCCCTACTTGAGTGCCCCACCCCTCCTCCCGGGAGGCATCCAGAATCCTGGAATGCCAGACAGACACCCCGGCACGCCCCAGACCCCCCACCACCCGGCGGTGCGCCCAGGGGGGCACAGACCCCTCCAGCGCAGGGAGGAGCCCAAACGGGGGACGGGCGACCCCAGGCGCCAAGGCCCCAGACCCCGCACCCCGGCCCACACAGAGGAGGCCAGCCGCCCGGCTGTTTCTGATAAAGTGGCCGCTGTGTGAGGGTGCTCCCGGGGCATGTGTATGTCGTGTTGTGTAATGATGTGTGGAGTTGAGTGCGGGTGCTGAGCTGAGTGAGAGCAGGTGGGGTGTTTCTGATAAAGTGGCCGCTGTGTGAGGGTGCTCCCGGGGCATGTGTATGTCGTGTTGTGTAATGATGTGTGGAGTTGAGTGCGGGTGCTGAGCTGAGTGAGAGTAGGTGGGGTGTTTCTGATAAAGTGGCCGCTGTGTGAGGGTGCTCCCGGGGCATGTGTATGTCGTGTTGTGTAATGATGTGTGGAGTTGAGTGCGGGTGCTGAGCTGAGTGAGAGTAGGTGGGGTGTTTCTGATAAAGTGGCCGCTGTGTGAGGGTGCTCCCGGGGCATGTGTATGTCGTGTTGTGTAATGATGTGTGGAGTTGAGTGCGGGTGCTGAGCTGAGTGAGAGCAGGTGGGGTGTTTCTGATAAAGTGGCCGCTGTGTGAGGGTGCTCCCGGGGCATGTGTATGTCGTGTTGTGTAATGATGTGTGGAGTTGAGTGCGGGTGCTGAGCTGAGCTGAGTGAAAGCAGCTGTAAAGTCAGCAGCTCGGGCTGATTGAAGTCTTCAGGCTGAATTTTTATGAGTCTTTAATAAGTCAGTAAGTCACTGTGGAGGTTAATGAGTGACTGAATGAGTCTCACTTCACTGCCCTGTGGAGCTACTGGACCTCACTGGACAGTAACAGGACGGGTTAAAGGGGGTTTCACTGGCTTTAATACAGTGGAGCTCAACACTACAGTGAGCACTGATCAGTCAGTGTTCCTGCTACTGAGAGCTGATTGGTTAGCGTTACTGCTACTGAGAGCTGATTGGTTAGCGTTACTGCTACTGAGAGCTGATTGGTTAGTGTTACTGCTACTGAGAGCTGATTGGTTAGCGTTACTGCTACTGAGAGCTGATTGGTCAGTGTTACTGCTACTGAGAGCTGATTGGTTAGTGTTACTGCTACTGAGAGCTGATTGGTTAGCGTTACTGCTACTGAGAGCTGATTGGTTAGCGTTACTGCTACTGAGAGCTGATTGGTTAGTGTTACTGCTACTGAGAGCTGATTGGTTAGCGTTACTGCTACTGAGAGCTGATTGGTTAGCGTTACTGCTACTGAGAGCTGATTGGTTAGCGTTACTGCTACTGAGAGCTGATTGGTTAGTGTTACTGCTACTGAGAGCTGGTTGGTCAGTGTTCCTGCTACTGAGAGCTGATTGGTTAGAGTTACTGCTACTGAGAGCTGATTGGTTAGTGTTACTGCTACTGAGAGCTGATTGGTCAGTGTTCCTGCTACTGAGAGCTGATTGGTTAGTGTTACTGCTACTGAGAGCTGATTGGTTAGTGTTACTGCTACTGAGAGATGATTGGTTAGTGTTACTGCTACTGAGAGCTGATTGGTTAGCGTTACTGCTACTGAGAGCTGATTGGTTAGCGTTACTGCTACTGAGAGCTGATTGGTTAGAGTTACTGCTACTGAGAGCTGATTGGTTAGAGTTACTGCTACTGAGAGCTGATTGGTCAGTGTTACTGCTACTGAGAGCTGATTGGTTAGTGTTACTGCTACTGAGAGCTGATCGGATATTACAGATCCTTATTAAAAATGATTCTACATAGTGCCAAAAGGGTTCTGCTGTGGCTACAATGTGAAACATGTCACTGTAGCAGAACCCTTGTTGGCGCTATATAGAACCATATTCAACACATTTCAATCAATCTAAAGAGCCTCTTGACCGTGCAGAGAACCATTTAACCATGCAAGCGGTGATCTGAGTGTTCATCGTTCTTTACTAAAGAACCAGCTGTTATGTTCAGCAGTCTCGGGTGCCAAAAATGTGTCTGCCGCACCATTTAAGGTGGAACTGAAAATTCCTGCCAGCAGCTGCTGAGCAGGGAGGCCACGTGTCTCAAATCGAGCGTAGCAGCTCCGTGCCTCTCTGACTCTACTCTGAGGGTTCTGACTCTGTACGGTGCCACATAAACACGGCTGAGCTGCTCCTTTTCCAGATAACAGTAAGTCACAGCGTCTCTACGCTTATCAGCGGTGTTCCTGTAGGACACAGGTGCAGCGGCAAAGCTCCCTTTAGCTCCTCATCATGTGACAAACCCTCGGAACAATCATACGACCGGCGTGTCTGAGTCAGGAGGTCTGCTCAGCACAGAGCAACGTGGAAAATATGCCGGAGCGCCGGTGTCGAGTTACAGAGGGCCAGCAGGACCTTATATCTTGTCTACACCACTGACAGGTCACTGAACTTCAGCGGGACGCGGCAGGAGAGCCAACGTCACGTGGGTATCTAATATTTAGCAGCGTCGTCTGTGGGTTCTGACAGACGTTCCTCCAGTTTCTCCCTGAAAACACCATCACAGTAACTTCTCCATCTCCATGAGTGTTTGTGGTCAGTGATCTGCACAGAATTCACTCCTACATTACTGTAATCTCCTCTTGGTTCGTGTAATAAAGCAGAATCAGATAGACAGCTCACAGCGAGAGACAGACAGGCTAAAATACAGCCCCCACACGGGGGGGTTAGTCTAACACACTGTTACAGCTCAGTCCCCCAAAGTAAACAACCAGAATTCCACGTTGCTGCTGTTGGAACAAAACCTCGCATCTCCGAAATGGTAACTTCACAGGAGAAGGAAAAAACATACTGTAGTTTTAATGGAAGTCAATGGAACCAGACGTCTCTACAAGTCATTCTGGGCCGTTTCTTTTGGTCCACTCATCATGAAATTTACACACAATGTAAAGAACAACAGGCTTTTTCAGATTATGTAAAAAACTGAAAAACGACAAAAAATGGAGATGCAAGGTTTTGTTCCGACAATGACAATAGAACATCCACTCCCATCAGGTTCATCAGAATCTTACTAGATTATCCGCGGTTCTGCTTTGTGTTCAGTGTCTACAGAACACTTTACTTTTCATTTCAGCAGGTTTCTGTTTATCTGATTGAATTCCAATAAAGAAAACACATTTGAGGTACGGAGAAGAGGCGTGAAACAGTGTAGTGGGGGTTTCGCTTTTCATTTTGGCGCCTCGCCTGTGGAATAGTGACTTTCACTGCAGTGCAGACAGCAGTATAGCTGGGCCGTTACCACATTTAAAAGCGGATCACGTTCACTTCTGACCTGAATTCAGCATTTCATTCATAAAGGGAATGAAGGGCAGCTCTGTTTCCCTCAGTCTGAGCATGTCTGAAAACACAGCGTCATCCTGGAAACAGCGAGCAGCGTTTAACTCAGAACCCCTGAGATCAACACGGCACGTTTGGAGCAAGGAACCGAATACACACTCGACCAAATGACGGATTTAATATTCTTCATCTTCTAGATTACGATGTTCATATTTTACACAGTTATCAGATTATTAAGTGTAAACACACTGAACCAGTTACTGACACAATCTGAGTTTCTGCAGTTATCAGATTATTAAGCGTAAACACACTGAACCAGTTACTGACACAGTCTGATTTACTGCAGTTATCAGATTATTAAGCGTAAACACACTGAACCAGTTACTGACACAGTCTGATTTACTGCAGTTATCAGATTATTAAGTGTAAACACACTGAACCAGTTACTGACACAATCTGATTTTCTGCAGTTATCAGATTATTAAGCGTAAACACACTGAACCAGTTACTGACCCAGTCTGATTTACTGCAGTTATCAGATTATTAAGTGTAAACACACTGAACCAGTTACTGACCCAGTCTGATTTTCTGCAGTTATCAGATTATTAAGTGTAAACACACTGAACCAGTTACTGACACAATCTGATTTTCTGCAGTTATCAGATTATTAAGCGTAAACACACTGAACCAGTTACTGACACAGTCTGATTTTCTGCAGTTATCAGATTATTAAGCGTAAACACACTGAACCAGTTACTGACACAGTCTGATTTTCGGCAGTTATCAGATTATTAAGTGTAAACACACTGAACCAGTTACTGACACAGTCTGATTTTCTGTAGTTATCAGATTATTAAGCGTAAACACACTGAACCAGTTACTGACAAAATCTGATTTTCTGCAGTTATCAGATTATTAAGTGTAAACGCGTTGAACCAGTTACTGACACAGTCTGATTTTCTGCAGTTATCAGATTATTAAGTGTAAACATACTGAACCGGTTACTGACCCAGTCTGATTTACTGCAGTTATCAGATTATTGAGCGTAAACACACTGAACCAGTTACTGACCCAGTCTGATTTTCTGCAGTTATCAGATTATTAAGTGTAAACACACTAAACCAGTTACTGACACAATCTGATTTTCTGCAGTTATCAGATTATTGAGTGTAAACACACTAAACCAGTTACTGACACAATCTGATTTTCTGCAGTTATCAGATTATTAAGTGTAAACAACTGAACCAGTTACTGACACAATCTGATTTTCTGCAGTTATCAGATTATTAAGCGTAAACACGCTGAACCAGTTACTGACACAGTCTGATTTTCTGCAGTTATCAGATTATTAAGTGTAAACACACTAAACCAGTTACTGACACAATCTGATTTTCTGCAGTTATCAGATTATTAAGTGTAAACAACTGAACCAGTTACTGACACAATCTGATTTTCTGCAGTTATCAGATTATTAAGCGTAAACACGCTGAACCAGTTACTGACACAGTCTGATTTTCTGCAGTTATCAGATTATTAAGTGTAAACACACTAAACCAGTTACTGACACAATCTGATTTTCTGCAGTTATCAGATTATTAAATGAATGTAAACACATTCAAAGGTTCCGAATATTTGGACCCTGCACGGCCCAAGGGCTTTTACCGTTAACCCTGCCTGTGGGGTAAGTTGTGACGTTTAGAGTCAGGCATCTTTGGACTTGTAAACAGCAAGAGCTCCAAACAAAGTCTGCACTTTAATTTGTAGCAAGGACAGGGTTTCTTGTATAATCTTGTATATATAAGATAATAAATAAATAAATCTCTGTATTTCTCTACAATTTTTCATTTTGTACAAATGTGGTAGAGTGGACAGCAGAAACGTCTAAACCTGCCTGTAAAAACGTTCCTTTAGAAGCCAAGGTGGTTCGAGCACCTCCTGTAAAGCCATTATGGAGGCGCTTGCTTATGAAAGCAAAGGGCGGACTGATCTCGGCGTGTCGGAGAGAAACTGATCTAACTGGTTGAACCGCAGCACTGAGGTTTGGTGTTCTGGTGTTTGGAGATCTCTAATGGTGAGGAATGCTCCTCTGTGTGTTTACAGCCAGTACTGCACTCACTCTGAATCCACACAGGTGAGAACAGGCAACACTGCTCTCACTCAGGCCCTCTGATCAGGGAGTGTTAAAGGGCTCATACCACGGAAAACTCGGAAAACCGTTCCTTTGTTTTTGGAAGTAAGAGTTTGATGTAGTGTGTAAACATATTGCTCAGTCTCAGTACAAAGCATATTTCCCATATATGGAAGCTAATCTAAAGTCTGTTTTCAGTTCACTGTTTTTGTGATGTCATAAAAAAAGAATTCATTCACAAATAGTGGTTGGTTAGTGTAGTGGGTAACACCTCTGCCTTCTACGCTGTAGACTGGGGTTCAGTGCCCCACCTGGGTAAACACCCTACACTATACCAATAAGAGTCCTTGGGAAAGACTCCTAACACCGCCTTCACCTCCCTGTGTTAAATGATCAAACTGTAAGTCACTCTGGATAAGAGCGTCGGCTAAATGCCGTAAACGTAAATGAATATTCAGCCTACAGCAGTTTAACCACACCCATTCAGCCAGAGGAGTGTTTCAGCTCAGCAGCCAATCAGAACACAGCTCATTTACACATATCAGTCTTAAAGGCACAGTAATATAAACAGCCCGTTTACTGTGGGAGTAAAGAGGCTGAACATGAATTATGACTGTTTTAGTGCATAAACACATTATGGGGTCCTATGGACTGAGATTCCCCACAACACACACACACACACACACACACACACACACACACACATTTTCCCTCTTTGTGTGACGGGAGTGTGTGTGATAGGAGAGTGTGCATGTGTGTGTGAGACGGGAGTGTGTGTGATGCGAGTGTGTATGAGGAACCTTGTGCGACTGAGCGGAGAACCTGATTAGAGTTAAGTCCACGGAACGCTCTGGTCCATTCAGCAGGTCAGTGTGCTCAGTGAGGTCAGCAGGACGGTTCTATTTTAGCTGAGACAGGTGGTCTGTACTGACTGTGAACCTGCTGCCCTTCACTATAACAGGATAGAGGTGGAGGGTGGAGGGTGGGGGGGGGGGGTTTCTCACTTAATCCAGATTCTCAGAGCTGCACTGACAACAGTCCACTGACTACCGTGTGACCCAGCACAGACCCCCAGGGGGACGGGCTTATAGGACACCCTGTTGTTCGCACCGTGTATGATATCAGTTCGTATTGTGATGTTACATTCATGTATCACATCCTGTTAACAGTGTATGGTGGGATCATATTCATGATCATCCTGTATCCCAATAATACCACCTCTCTTATGCTGCACTGCAATTTCCCACTGTCCTGTGATCAGTTACACTCACGGTAACATCACATCGTGACATCACGTCTATGATAATGTATCAGGTCACGTGTGTAATAAGGTTACGTTGGTATATCACATTCACTAAAACGCCATGACGATAACATCACGTTTATGATAAACGCTGCGTTGCCAAATTACTTTAGGATAATATGATAGTGATAATACTGATATCACATCTATGATAATACTGCCTTTTAATAATATCACAATAATCATAATGTCATATCGCAGTGGCTGTGAGCTGTAATTCCGTCCGGTCACTCACCCAGCGTTGTTACTGACTGCGGTCAGTCTCTTCACGCCAGTCTTCAGTAAACTGTTGATGAGGTTCTCTGGGATCCCACACAGGCCGAAACCTGCAAGCGCAGCTTATCATCATTTCATCATTACCATAATAACTATTGCTCCACAGGGCGAGACTCACACTGATGGGTTTGACTTTCATAAATAAACCCAAAAAGGGGTTGTGGGTGTGTCCTAAGCATAAGCCCCACCCTCCGTACTCTGATAGGCTGCCTCGGTTTGGGTAAATGATAGAGAGGGAACCGTGTTTAAAGTACAGACCCGACTCCAAAAGTCAGTAGAATGTAAATAAAAACAGAAAGCAGTGATTTATTCATCTATTTTGACCTGTGGATAAACTAAAGCAGCACAAAGAGGGTGGTGGAGGGTGGTGGAGTGTGGTGGAGCTTCTCTGGGCTCCAAATGCACTGAAACGTGTGGTCTGACGAGGCACCCTGTCTGCAATAACGTACACAGTTAACAACATGGTTCTTCAAAGGTTCTTTAGCTAAGACAGTGGTTCTATATAGAACCATGCACACTCAAAGAACCATTTACATGCTTAAAGGGTTCTCTGCATGGTGAAACGGTTCTTCAGATTGATGGAGAATGTGTTGTATATGGTTCTATATAGAACCCTTATTTTTTTTAAATGGCATTTTCTATTGTATACAAGCTTTGCGCTGTAAATGTAGAGAACCACCTCTCAGACTGAATAATGGAAATAATGGACGTCATGTTTTCCAGGCTAAAGAAGGGAAGGACCGTCCAAGGACCTCTGTGGTGTGTGTGTGTGTGTGTGTGGTGGTTGTGGTTGGGGGGGGGGGTATTACTGGGTAACCTGCACATCTGTGAAAGCTCCATTAACACTGAACACATTGTGGAGCAAAACATACGGCGCCTTTTAGACGCCGTCTTCTTCAGAGACATCCTTGTTTATCTCAACACGACACACCAAGAAGCATCCTGCACGTGTTACAGCAGCACGGCTGCGTAATCGGAGCGTGCAGGTTCTAGACTGACCTCCCTGCAGTCTAGAACTGTCTCCCATTGAAAACAGGAAAGTGCTGCAGGCATTAAATTTGGAAAGAGTGGATAGTTTTTTAAAAAGTGCTAATAATGTAAATAAAATATGTTTCTGTGACATTTTCTATTTAACACAGGTTAAAAGAAATTTACTAATCACTGCTTTCTGTTTTATTAGCATTTCACACACCATGCCAGCGGTTTTGGAATTACTTTTGTATTATTATTATTATTATTATTAATAGTAGTAGTATTACCTCCAACCAGTATGGTAGCACCATCAGGAATGTCCTTCACCGCGTCAGTGGTGTTGGAGTAGAAGTGTGAGGGCCGGCGGGGGGCGGTGGAGAAATAACAGACAGACACCTGCAGACACAGTTTCACAATATTAACATCACAACAGCTCAACACAACAATAAAGCCCTCCCAGTTAAACGGCTGGACCTCCACCACAGCACACAGCTCTGAGCTCCGTCCTCCACCCAACAGAACCTTGTGTCCACTGTAATCGGCCGAGTTACATACAGACTGACCACAGCGGGACGCAGCTGTCTGCACGTTACAGAGACAAAGAACCAGAAACCTTGCAAACTATGCTCCGTTACACACAGAGAGAACAGAGAACAGAGAACAGAGAACAGAGAACAGCCGCTCACTGATCACTACAGGCGCCGCCAGGCAAAAGTTTGGGGACACTCCGATTTCCAGAATTCTTTTGATCAGGTTTTCTTCTTTGTCTTTGCAAAGTACACACTCAAAAAGCTGGTTCTTTGATGGTTCTTCAGTGAGGACAACGGTTCTATGTGGAACTATGAACACTCAAAGAACCACTGGCATGCTTAAATGGTTCTCTGCATGGTGAAACGGTTCTTCAGATGGAGAATCTACTGCATATGGTTCTCCATAGCACCAAAAGGGGGGCCTCTGTAGTCATCATGTCAAGCTTGCACATAACAGTAGAACACTTTTTGGTGCAATATAGAAGCACTCTCCAAATGTTCTACATAGAACCCTATTCAACCCACCCTCCATCAATTTAAAGAACCATTACATTTGAGGGTTTTCAAGCACGAACCGCCCGTTTAAAGTCTTGCCTCAGCATTTCAATCGGATTCGGGTCAGGACTTTGACTCGGCCGCTTCTTCTGAGCCGTTCAGAGGTGAACTTGCTTGTGTGTTTTGGATCATTAACCCAGCTGCACTGGAGCTTTAGGTCAAAAGCTGAGGTGTGGACATCCTCCTTCAGGATTTTCCAATAGAGAGCCGATTTCGTCATTTAGGACAAGTCGTCCAGGTCCTGCAGACGCAAAGCAGCCCCAGATCATCACACTAAAACCACCATGTTTGACTGTTAGTTTGATGGTCTTACTTGGATGTACTGGGACCCACGTCTTCCAAAATCTTCCACCTTTGACTCACCAGTCCGCAGAACATTATCCCGAAAGTCTTGGGAGTCGTGTAGATCTTTTTGGCAATTCTTAGACGAGTGTTTTTGTTCTGGTTGGTCAGGAGTGATTTATGTCTTGCAGCTCTCCCACTGACGCCAGTTTCGCCCAGAGCCTCTCTTATTGCGGCGTTGTCTACGCTGACCTTAAACGAGGCCTGGGAGGCCTGCAGGCCTTTAGATGTTCGTCTGGGCTCTTGTGGAACCTCCTGGATGAGTCGGTGATGCGCTCTTGGTGAAATTCTGGTGGGCCAACCACTCCTGGGAAGGTTCTCCACCGCGCCAGGTGTTCTCCATGTGTGAAATCTGTGTTTGAATCTCTGGAATGTGACAGTGTGCTGCTGTTTGAGACCTTCTAGCTGCTTCTCACTGACAGACAGGTTCTGTTTCAGCGGCGTTTAGATTCAGCAGGTCTGACGGTGATCATGCCCGGGAAACTGAACCCAATTTGATCGACTGAACTTGGTGAAGTGCTCCTTTTAGTGGCTAAGGTGGGGGATGGGGGATGGGGGGGGGGGGGGCACTTACTTTTTCACACTGGGCCAGGCAGGGCTGAACAGCATTTTTGTGTTTTCTTTGTCATGTATTAAAAGCAGTTTGATGATCTGAAACATTAAAACTGACAAATATGCAGAAATAAACGAAACTGGGGAGGGGCAAATACTTTTTCACAGCACTGCGCTCACCAGCGTTCACACCTTTCAGGTGTTCAGACCGCCTTCGAGCCAAAAGAGCCTCAACATGCGCTTTTACTACTTAAACACTATTACGGTTATTTATAACAAAGGAAGATCAATAAGACAAATCTATGAGATCAAAGCAGTTTGGGAAGCCTGGTCAAAGCATCTGGACGTCCTTCTGTGGTCAGACAGAGGCGAGGCAGCGAGGGCTGGTGCTGTGATCAGGGAATGGAGACATGAGGCACTTTAACCTTTGCTTTATTTTAACGTCTGAGGCAGTTAAAGCTGAAAACACGAGGCGCCAGACGGTCACCTTCAGGAGCAGGAAGGACTCGGAATGTTTTACTCCAACACCGCGACGCATAAACCTGCCCGCTGACTTATAATCTCCCTGACCGGCCGAGAGAACCGATAAGGCCTGGAAGATTAGCGCTCAACTCACACTGATCCCTCAGCCGAGCCTCGAACGCCTCCAACTCAGAAAAACTGACTCGGACCGCAGTAGAGTCAGCTCGCTCACAAGGCCAGTATTACTGAGGCCCATCAGTGACTCTCAATTAAAGGCGTCCTCCGTTAGTGCCATGGTTCTTTAAGGGTCTTTACTAAAGGGAATGGTTCTATTTAGAACCATGGGTTCTATAAAGAACCGTATTGCTTTGATGTTTCTCTGAATACTGAGGTCTACACACGGTTCTGCAAGGACGTTTTAGCAGAGGCAACGGTTCTGTTTAGAACTGAACAATTTCGTGCGTAAATGGTTCTCTGCATGGTCAAATGGTTCTTCAGACTGATGGAGAACGTGGTGCATATATAGCACCAAAACGGGTTCTGCTACTGTTACAAGCTCAGCGCGACTAAAGGTAGAAGATCCCTTTTTTGGTGCTATATGGAACCATTTTCAAAAAGGTTCTACATGGAATCATATACTACACGTTCTCCATCAATCTGAAGAGCTATTTCATCATGCAGAGAACGTATGAGATGGTTCTATATAACAACAGAAGAACGTTTTTGGTGCTACATTAAAGAAAATAAAAGAAACATTTTATACGGAACCATGTACAACATTTCCCCATGAAAAGAACCATTTAGGCATGAAATGGTTCTACGTGTCATAACAGGAGAACCCTGTTTGGTGCTACATGGCTGTATATGGTTCTGTATTGGTTCTGCTATGGTTACAAGCCTGACATCACAAAAGTTTTTTTGCTTAGCACCTTTTTGGTGCTTATAAAGATCCACTTAAAAAGGTTCTACATGGAACCACATACACCACATTTCACCATAAAAAGAACCATTTAAGCATGACATGGCTCTAGATATATAACAACAGAAGAACCCTTTCTGGCGCTATATAGAACCACTTAAGAAAGGTTCTATATGGAACCATATACAAAAAAAACATTTAAGCATGAAATGATTCTAGATAGCACAACAGAAGTACCCCTTTAGGTTCTATATGGAACCACGTGCAATACATTTCACCATGCAGAGATGCACGTAAGCATGAAATGGTTCAGGTCTGAACAGAACCGCTGCCTTTACTAAGAACCCCTCGAAGAACCGTGTAGAGCAAGAGCACAAAGATCCAAGCGCTATTTTAAAACATAGCTTGCAACACTTTTAGAACCCGTCCCATGAGAGCTGGTCCAGTTTCTGGTTCTGCGGCGCAAGCAGAGCTCAGTGGGTGGGAGTGTGGGCCGGGCTGAGCCGCTTTAAAGCCGCAGTTTGGAGAAAAATCACATTTTCCCTAAAAGTGGTTCTGCATCACCCCCATATGAGGATGCTGAAGGGGAACTCCACCCATTTTTTCAGAATTCCTTCCCAATTAACTGGTTAAGATGGAAACTGAGCGGTTCTGAGCGGTTTGGTGTGAAACGCTCAGTCCTAGATAAACTTACCAGTCAGAGCTGCTCACAGTGGTGGTGATAGGAACCAGACGTCCCCCTCTAAAAGGTTCTGAACTCACTGCCACTTCTTATTACTCCGCATTTTCCACTGTTTTTCCATCACCAACATTCCACATAAACTCGGAAGACTCATGCAGGTTCACTGGCCGCTTAATAAAACGTCTATATTTGCGCTGCGGTCACCTTGTTGACACCCCAAACACTCGATTATGGGGGGGATTTATGAAAATTCCCCTCCGTGTAACCTCTGGTAGTCTTGATTATGTGCTTTTTGATGCGCCGACACCTATAAATAGGGCCAAAAGTGAGTAAGCATAGCTAAAAATACCACCGACGAGCCTGAATCTTGCTCATGTTTCTTGGACATGTGTTTATTTACCAAACGAGGCATTCGGAAACTACTGGAGACTCCAAGGTCCATTCATCAAGCCGCCCAACGTCAGCCGAGCCTCACTTATTCTGATGCTTCGTGCCATGAAAGCACTCAAATGTTCACCTCGGATCATTTATTAATGTTTAATATCACAAAACGCAAAGCCAGCCTGTCCAAGCCAAGGTCATGCTCTTTGTTTACTAGTAAACAGTTTTATTTACCAGTCTCGTCTGTGAGTCAGATGAGCACTTAAGCCCGAAGTTAAGTGTGTTTAGTGGTAAAAGAGGATGCTTTGGGGTAATCCTCGCTTTCAGGCTTTCAGTTCCTGCTTTTGAGAATTTCCCCCCTTCGAATTTCCCGTTCCACCTTAAATGGTGCAGCAGTTACATTAAGGCGCCAGAGGCGCCTTAATGTAACTGCTGCACCATTTAAGGTGGAACGGGAAATTCGAAAAAATCGAATGTTAAACCGACTTCAGATGGGTCCAGATTTCTCAGTCAGCGCCAAATCGACACGAGAAGCATTAAATGGAAACTAATATCGCGTAATTCTCGTTTTTAAGCTGAAATTACTCGCATTGCAGAGCAAACAAAGGCATGCAGCTCAACCGCGATGAGCTGTCAGCAGCGCCTGTCTGCTATTCAGCTTCATTTCCTGCCCAGACCTCAAGTTCAAGCAGAGCTACACGGCTTTTTCCAGGCTAAGGCTGAAGCTAAGGCTCCCCCCGGGCGGCTCCAGGCGGCTCCAAGCCGGGGATGAGCGCACTGACCTTGGGGAGGCTGCGGAGCCTGAGCCGGATCCCCGCCTGCAGCAGCGTTGACAGAGGCGCCATGTCCACAACACTGAACACAGAGTGAGAGAGAGAGACAGAGAGACAGCGGGTCAGACTAAGGAGAGAGAGTGGGCGGGGCTATGCTGGGGGGCACGTTGAGGAGATGCAAATTTAAGCGGGGGCGGGTGGATGGGCGGGGCTACAGGGGGCTCGGTTGTGGTGACGAGTCAGGCCCTGAAATGGGAGTGGGCGGGGCTAGGCTGGGGGCTTGTTGGGGGAGCTGGCGGACTGCGTCAGTAGAGTGGGCGGGGCCACCGGAGGCTCGTTAGACAAGATGCAGGTTACCGCACAATGAACCGCATGACACTGTTAAAGGGCAGTTCCACCAAACTGTTCAAAATTCAGAGATTTTTAGAGAATAATTCGAGATTGCATAATTAAATGGATGGAAACGGAGCAAAAATAGGCCAGGCCCCCGCTATTATATCGTCCTCAATATTCCATATGAGCTCAGAAGACTCGTGTAGGTTCTCTGGTGGTTCTGGATGGTAAATAAAGTGTCTATATCTCTGTTGTCGTCATGGCGACGCCTGGTTCCCATCACCACCACTGTAAAGACGTCTGAGCCACTTCACACCAAACCCTCTGAGTCTCTCTGATTACACCTCACACTGTGAATTATGGGGGAATTTTAAAAATTGGTGGAGCTCCCCTTGGAGTACCTCCTGTGTACTTGATTCTGTGGTTTCTGATAATTACCTACAAACCAGCAGAAGTACGTAAGTATAGCGTGGGGTGAAGAGTGGGTGGGGTTATATTGGGGGCTTCATGGGGAGCTAATTACAAAAGGAAGGGGGCGGAGCTACAAGTCAGATTCCAAAATAAAGAGCTCAGAAAGTAGGCGGAGCTATACTGTGAGCTCATTGAGGAGATGGCAAATTGGAGTGGAGATAGAGTGGGCGGGGCTAAATTGGAGGATTGTTGTGAAGGTGGCAACTTACAGGCAGGAGTGGGCGGGGCTACACTGGGGGACAGTTATGGAGATGAAAAATTATAGGCAGGAGTGGGCGGGGCTACATTGGGGCATAGTTATGGAGATGAAAAATTATAGCTGGAGTGGGCGGAGCTACACTGGGGGACAGTTATGGAGATGAAAAATTATAGCTGGAGTGGGCGGAGCTACACTGGGGGACAGTTATGGAGATGGAAAATTATAGGATGGACTGGGCGGGGCTACACTGGGGCATAGTTATGGAGATGGATAATTATAGGCTGGAGTGGGCGGGGCTACACTGGGACATAGTTATGAAGATGGAAAATTATAGGCTGGAGTGGGCGGAGCTACACTGGGGGATAGTTATGGAGATAGAAAATTATGGCTGGAGTGGGCGGATACTGGGGGATAGTTATGGAGAGGGAAAATTATAGCTGGAGTGGGCGGAGCTACACTGGGGGACAGTTATGGAGATGGAAAATTATAGGCTGGAGTGGGCGGAGCTACACTGGGGGATAGTTATGGAGATGGAAAATTATAGGCTGGAGTGGGCAGAGCTACAATGGGGGATAGTTATGGAAATGGGAAATTATAGCTGGAGTGGGCGGGGCTACATTGGGGGATAGTTATGGAGATGGAAAATTATATGCTGGAGTGGGCGGAGCTACTGGGGGATAGTTATGGAGATGGAAAATTATAGCTGGAATGGGCGGAGCTACACTGGGGGATAGTTATGGAGATGGAAAATTATAGCTGGAGTGGGCGGAGCTACTGGGGGATAGTTATGGAGATGGAAAATTATAGCTGGAGTGGGCGGAGCTACACTGGGGGATAGTTATGGAGATGGAAAATTATAGCTGGAGTGGGCGGAGCTACACCTCCTTATTATTGGTGGCTATTCAGTGTGAAACACTTCGTGTTTCCCAGCAGCGCCGGATCAGTTTCCCGCCTTTATTACACCCCATCACTGTGACGGTTAACGTGGACAATAAGGCGATCCATGACACACAGAGAGGTCAGAGCACCAGAGGCCTGGCCAGTGACTGACAGCTCTGGCCGGAAAGACCGGCTCAGTCTCTCAACAATAGACGGTTCCTTGTTCTGTTGGTTCCTCACAGCAGCGTAAACACAGTCGCTGTGCTGATGGTGGCAACGGGTAATTCTGCACTATAAATATCCCACCATCACCAGGGAAACGTCCAGCACTACACGCTCGCTTACAGAGATGTCGGTTCTGCAGCTTAGAACATCCAAACACAGTGAAACATTCTGTGGGTTTTTAGCAGAACTGAAAGTGAAAATGAAAATACTTTTGAAAAAGCTTTGCAGGGTTTCACTGCACAGCGGCCTAGAACCAAGGATTACAGTGACCGCATTAGATACAACCTTTACCCTAAGATCCCCTGTAGAACCACTTTTCAATGGTGCATCTAGAACCTCGACTCAAAGAACTCTAAAAATGGTTCTAGGTACCCCTCTTAAAAAGACAGTGGAATGGTTCATAAAATTAATGGTTCTATTTAGAACCATTTGCATGATTAAATGGTTCTTTGCACAGTGGAATGGTTCTTCGGATTGTATACGGTTCTGTATAGCACCAAAAAGGGTTCCGCTATTGTGACAAATTTGTAACCCGTTTTGGTGCTATGTGGAACCAGTTATAACCATGAGCTCGAAACAGAACAATTGTCTTTACTAAACAAAACTTAAAGAACCATCTTTTCCCCAAAAAAGGGTTCTAAAAGAACCCAAACGTCAGAGAAAGAGTTTGAATATTTAGCTAGAACTGCTAATAGGAGCTAATTCGGCTAATACACTTGTGATGAGATCATTAATCATTAATTAACTGGGTCGTTTTTGTTTATAGCTGCGTTATTAATCACCGAGCTGCCCGTTAATAATCAATTTTATAACGAACTAGAACTGCGCGCGCTTTATTAAACGTTTAAAGCGAAAAACGGGAAAAACACCGCAGGCGCGCTCTCTGGAGCACGTGAGTAGAGGGTCACGTGATGGTCACGTGAGCGCGCGTGCGGCGATGGCGGAGCTGCGCGTGCTGGAGAGCAGGATCACTCACCTGTCGGACAGGTGCGCGGCGCTGCGCGCGGAGACACACGGTACAGAAACGCGGAGGACACACACCGGGGGTCGGGGCTCGGAGCCGGCGGGGTCCGGGGCGCTCGGAGCCGCCGTGGAGCTCAGCCAGAGCCGCGGAGAGCCGGGGGCTGCGGTTAGCTTAGCAACACAGCAGCGTTAGCCTAGCAACTCAGCGCTGTGCTTACGGAGCAGGCTAGGCTAGGCTAGGCTAGCGGTGCTGTGGGTTTGTTTACACCGAGTAAAGTAGTTTTTTACTCGGCTGTGTGGTGAACGTCAGTCCGAAAGGCGCGCTAACGCGATAATTAACAACTTGATGAGCTGTTTGTTCAGGTTAATTAACTCATTTAAGTGTGTAGTTGTTTTTAAACCCGGCCGAAATCAGAGCCGGGTTAGCGCGGACCAGGCGGACCAGCCTGTGTTTACACGCCGAGCTAATCTAATTACGCCTGGACTTCCTTACACAGAACCCGGGCTGGGAGGGACAAAATGGGCTTTCCAGAAACTTCTGTTTGCCGCAGAAGTGTTCCAGATCATTCAAAGCGGAAGGAGAATTCCACCAGTGCCTCAGAATTCCTGCAGAATTAACTGGTTCGGATGTAAACAGACCTGCTCCCAGTGGTGGTGATGGGAACCAGACGTCCCTCTAAAAGCTCCTCACAGAAAGTTCCTACATGAACTGGTTCTGAATTCACTGCCTGATGACTGAGACGCTGTTTTATGAGAGTTTAGAGAACTTCAACTCCATTCATGGTGGAGGGAGACATGCAGGGCGCTGTGCGGCAAAATAGTCCCCAAAGAAAACTCATTATTCCAGATTTTCCACTGTTTTCCATCATAAACATTCCATATAAGCGCAGAAGACTCGTGTAGGTTTTGTGCTGGTGAACACACCCTCCTGTGCAGGTGGACTCTTTGCTGGAGGAGTGGGAACACGGTTTATAGTAGGAGTAATGATGTGGGATTAGGATTGGGATTAGGATCAGTTCAGCTCTCAGTGCTCAGTGCAGTGGGCGACGCTGGTCTTACTAGTTTAGTTTCTCTGAGATTTTGTTGAGTGAACACTTCACTGTCGTTCTACAGCCGATACAGTGGATTCAGATTAACCTTCAATGCATCATTGCCGCTGATGGATGGACAGATGTATAGATTTGTAGAATGGTGGATAAATGGATAGACAGACAGCTGGTTGGATGGACAGATGCACAGACAGATGATTAGACAGATGTATCGATAAACAGAAAGCTGGATAGATTGATGAATGGATAGATGTATAGATAGGCAGAATGATGGGTAGATGGACTGGTAGACAGACAGATGGTCAGATGGATAGAGAGATGGACAGATACACAGTCAGTTGGATTTAGAGATGGACAAATAGACATGGATGGATGGATGGATAGAAAGATGCATAGATAGGTAGAATGATGGATAGATTGATGGACAGAGAGACAGATGGAATAGAGAGAGAGAGAGACGGTCGGATGGACGGAGAGAGACATGGAATAGAGAGAGAGACGGTCGGATGGATAGAGAGACAGTCTGATGGATAGATGGACGGTTGGATGGATGGACGGACAGATACACAAATGGATAGAAAGATGTCTAGAAAGGCAGAATGATGGAAGGATAGATGGACGGGTAGACAAGACAGTCGGATGGATAGAGAGACAGTCAGGTGGATAGAGAGACAGGCATGCAGGCTGTCAGACAGTCTGATGGATTGATGGACAGATACACAAATGGATAGAAAGATGTCTAGGTAGGCAGAATGATGGAAGGATAGATGGATGGATAGACAGACGGTCGGATGGATGGATAGAGAGACAGACAGATGGTTGGATGGATAGACAGACAGACAGTCTGATGGATAGACAGATGGATGGTTGGATTGATGGACAGACAGATACACAAATGAATAGAAAGACAGTTGGATGGATAGACAGACAGATGGTCGGTCAGACAGACAGACAGATGGTCGGTTGGATGGACAGAGAGACAGGCAGACAGACAGCCTGATGGATAGACAGACGGATGGTTGGATGGACAGAGAGACAGGCAGACAGACAGTCTGATGGATAGACGTGTACTGACTGCACACGCTACAGCTGTCACACGGCCAGAGTGAGATGCTTATGCAGGAGTCCGGACTGAAACCTACAGGGTTCTGAGGAGTACCAGACCCGGTTCTATAAGGGCTGAGAGATGCAGCCTTCCTGCCTGCATATCTTTAACATGGCTCGTATAAACCCGTGACCTGCAGAGTAGAGGAGGTTGTGCTGCTGCTCTGGGAGTTACTAACGCTCTCTTTCCTTCGTAGATGACGACTATCTACAGAACGCGTCCTCCATCCTCGACCGGCTGAAGAGCGCGCAGGCCGGAGAGAGCAGCAGCGTGGCCAAGCTGCTTCAGGATTATACTCAGGTACTGACCATCACCACGGACTTGCTTTCACCGCTGGAACTCCGGGCACCATGTCTGCTCTTCCAGCGGGTCTCTGACTGGGAGCCGTCGCTGGGCAGGACTAGTTGTGCTCCTTCTAATCAAACATGCAGTTGTTCAGTGTTCCTCAAAGGGAAATGTTCCAGAATTCCTGCATAATTAACCGGTTCAGAGGTAAACGGAGCGGTTCTGAGCGGTTTGGTGTGAAACGCTCTGTTCTAGATAAACTCACCGAGTCAGAACCGTTCACAGTGGTGGTGATGGGAACCAGACGTCCCTCTAAAAGCTCCTACAGAAAGTTCCTACATGAACTGGTTCTGAATTCACTGCCTGATGACTGAGACGCTGTTTTATGAGAGTTTAGAGAACTTCAACTCCATTCATGGTGGAGGGAGACATGCAGGGCGCTGTGCGGCAAAATGATGAAACTGAAAACTGATTATTCCAGATTTTCCACTGTTTTCCATCATCAACATTCCATATAAGCTCAGATGACTCGTGTAGGTTCTCTGGTGGTTCTGGATGGTAAATAAAGTGTCTATATCTGTGTTGTAGTCATGGCAACGCCTGGTTCCCATCACCACTACTGTAAAGACGTATGAACCGTTTCACACCAAACCCTCTGGATCTCTGATTACACCTCACACACTGGATTATATGGAGATTTTTTAAAAATGATGGAATTCCCCTTTACTGTCATGTAACTGCAGGTCATACTGGACATCACATTCTATGAGGAGAACAGACTTGTTGATCAGGAGTTTCCAGAGGACACGTCCCCCTTTAAAATCCAGCAGCTGCTGCAGGACCTGACGGAGCCTGAGATCTTAGCAGGACGACTGGCACCCACCCAGGAGGTACACTACACTTCCCAG
Organism: Pygocentrus nattereri; assembly: GCF_015220715.1. Classification (NCBI taxonomy): domain Eukaryota; kingdom Metazoa; phylum Chordata; class Actinopteri; order Characiformes; family Serrasalmidae; genus Pygocentrus; species Pygocentrus nattereri. Next base: position 2,897,058 of record NC_051239.1, on the reverse strand, counting down.
GTTTCTTTTTAGTGCTGATTCCTTGACAAATAGGCGTTGTTATTTACTTAAAAGCATAATCGGTCCCTCTGACAGACTGTAATACACTACAGGAAGCGTAGGGGGCGATACGGCTTCTACTGTTTCATTTAAAAAGCTCTATAATGTTCATATGATCCACACAGTCGCTCTGACAGACTGTAATACACTACAGGAAGCGTAGGGGGCGATACGGCTTCTACTGTTTCATTTAAAAAGCTCTATAATGTTCATATGATCCACACAGTCGCTCTGACAGACTGTAATACACTACAGGAAGCGTAGGGGGCGATACGGCTTCTACTGTTTCATTTAAAAAGCTCTATAATGTTCATATGATCCACACAGTCGCTCTGACAGACTGTAATACACTACAGGAAGCGTAGGGGGCGATATGGCTTCTACTGTTTCATTTAAAAAGCTCTATAATGTTCATATGATCCACACAGTCGCTCTGACAGACTGTAATACACTACAGGAAGCGTAGGGGGCGATACGGCTTCTACTGTTTCATTTAAAAAGCTCTATAATGTTCATATGATCCACACAGTCGCTCTGACAGACTGTAATACACTACAGGAAGCGTAGGGGGCGATACGGCTTCTACTGTTTCATTTAAAAAGCTCTATAATGTTCATATGATCCACACAGTCGCTCTGACAGACTGTAATACACTACAGGAAGCGTAGGGGGCGATACGGCTTCTACTGTTTCATTTAAAAAGCTCTATAATGTTCATATGATCCACACAGTCGCTCTGACAGACTGTAATACACTACAGGAAGCGTAGGGGGCGATATGGCTTCTACTGTTTCATTTAAAAAGCTCTATAATGTTCATATGATCCACACAGTCGCTCTGACAGACTGTAATACACTACAGGAAGCGTAGGGGGCGATACGGCTTCTACTGTTTCATTTAAAAAGCTCTATAATGTTCATATGATCCACACAGTCGCTCTGACAGACTGTAATACACTACAGGAAGCGTAGGGGGCGATACGGCTTCTACTGTTTCATTTAAAAAGCTCTATAATGTTCATATGATCCACACAGTCGCATATGGTGATGCTTGTTGTCGGTCTCCCCCGTGTGTGTGTTCTGATCCAGGTGCAGGTTGTTTTGGGTTTGGAGCTGCTGGAGTGTCTGTACTGGCGTCGTGGAGCTCTGCTCTATATGTACTGCCACACGCTGCACCAGAGGAAGCAGTGGATCAAACAGAACAAAGCCACCTTCCTGAAGGTAAACATCCTCTAACTTCACTCTGACTCAGCAGCTCTGATTCAATCACGATTCACTACAAAATCGATTCAGCGAATCAAGACATCTCGGACGTCTGCAGGATTCAGTTTCTTTATTGTGATGCAACTTAGTTATTTTTATAATTACACAAAATAGCCAAAGAGTGTAGAAGTGGAATATAGATATAAAACACAGCAAACGGTTTTATTTTTATGTTTGATAAAAGCTTGATAAAAGTAAAAATGAATGCTTGCTTTTTAAAAAGTGTTAATGTATTTTATTTTACTTCTTACTGATTTGAACTTTTAGCTTTCCCTATAAATGAAGTTATTATTATTCATTTTATAGTAATTGCCTATTGGACTGTAATAGTCAGTTGAATTGCCTCTTTGGTTGATGCATTACAGGCTTTTATTTTGTATCCGTGTCTCCGCAGTGCGTTCAGGAGGGCGTGCGGTACCTGATGAAGATGCTGCAGGTTCGGAGCTCCGTCAAGCTGAACGATGGAGTCGTTTTCCATGATTCCACAACTGCTAACTTCCTGTCAGAAGGTGAATCTCTGAAAATACGTCCAGTTCTGAGTCATTCATCACTAAGAATGTCCCCAAAGATTGGTACTGAGGCACCTGTGCATAAACTATACTTCCAAAAGTATTCGGTCGTTCTTAGTCCATAGGGTTTAATATGATGTCGCCCACCCTTTGCAGCTATAACAGCTTCAGCTCTTCTGGGAAGGCTTTCCACAAGGGTTAGGAGTGTTTATGGGAATTTCTGACCGTTCTTCCAGAAGTCCATTTATGATCATCATGCAGTCATGTTGGAACAGGAAGGGACCGTCCCCGAACTGTTCCCACAAAGTTTGGGAGCCTGGAATTGTCCAAAATGTCTTGGTGCTGAAGCTTTAAGAGTTCCTTTCACTAAGGGGCCGAGCCCAACTCCTGAAAAACACCCCCACACCATGATCCCCCCTCCACCAAACTTTACACTCGGCACAATGCAGTCAGACAAGTACCGTCTCCTGGCAACCGCCAAACCCAGACTCGTCCATCGAATTTCCAGACGGAGAAGCGTGATTGGTCACTCCAGAGAACTCGTCTCCACTGCTCTAGAGTCCAGTGGCGGCGCTTTACTCCACTGCATTCCACGCTTTGCATTGCGCTTGGTGATGTAAGGCTTGGATGCAGCTGCTCGGCCATGGAAACCCATTCCATGAAGCTCTCTACGCTGTTCTTGAGCTGATCTGAAGGCCACATGAAGTTTGGAGGTCTGTAGTGATTGACTCTGCAGAAAGTCGGTGACCTCTGCGCACTATGCCCCTCAGCATCCGCTGACCGCTCTGTCATTTTACGTGGCCGACCACTTCGTGGCTGAGTTGCTGTCGTTCCCAATCGCTTCCACTTTGTTATGATCCCACTGACAGTGGACTGTGGAATATTTAGTAGTGAGGAAATTTCACGACTGGACTTGCTGCACAGGTGGCGTCCGATCACGGCACCACGCTGGAGTTCACTGAGCTCCTGAGAGCGACCCATTCTTTCACTAATGTCTGTAGAAGCAGTCTGCAGGCCTAGGGGCTCGGCTTTATACACCTGTGGCCATGGAAGTGATTGGAACACCTGGACTCAGTGATTTAGATGGGGGAGTGAAAACTTTTTGAAATATTTTTGACATTATTTGAAGATGCCTGTGGCTCTTTACAGGCGCGGACGCTTCAGTGTCAGTACACGTAGGTTCTATCAGAGTCTCTGTTCTAGTGCGGTTCTGCGCTCTTCCTCACAGTAACTGAGATCTTCCTCGTCTCCTCTTCTGTAGAGTCTCTGTTCTAGTGCGGTTCTGCGCTCTTCCTCACGGTAACTGAGATCTTCCTCGTCTCCTCCTCTGTAGAGTCTCTGTTCTAGTGCGGTTCTGCGCTCTTCCTCACAGTAACCGAGATCTTCCTCGTCTCCTCTTCGGTCTTCAGTGTGAGGAATGAGGAGCAGTCGCTCTTCACTCCAAACTCTTGGGAAACTGGGCCAGTTTTCCGGTTTTCAGATCTGCTGCAGCTCATTGGAAAGTTTTCCAGAGGAATCCGGGCAGAGTTGCGGTTTCTAGGCTATGAAGGACCAACTGGGTGAACCGGTCTGCTACAGCGCCTCCCTGAGGCAGAGCAGAGCTGCAGCTCTAGGTAGTTAAGAACACCAGAGACAGAAGCTGAGAAACAGTCAGCTTCACTGAGTACGGATTTGAGGACCGCATAACATCATAATAAGACCATTTTCAGGTCGTTCTCCATCAGTCTGAAGAACCATTTCATCATGCAGAGACCATTTAACCATGCTAAGGGTTCTTTGAGTGTTTATGGTTCTAGTTATAAGGAAAATGGTTCTGGAAGAACCCTTGAAGAGCCGTAATTTTTGTGTGTAGTTTAATTTGTTATTAATGATGCTGCTTTATTATGAAATGTTTCTCTTCTCTTCTCTTTTTTCTCTGTTTTGCTTGCAGTGTAAATGACATAAATGCCGTCCCGTTACTTTGTCCCGTTATTTTGTCCCGTTATTCCTCTGGTTTTCTGTTTTGTGTGTCAGGGATCTTTTCCGACACCCACCTGCTGACGATGATGTACATCGGAGAGATGTGTTTCTGGGCGGTGAAGTACGAGGACGGCAGCGCGGACGGAGCGGAGCAGAAGGAGGACAGGCTTCATTTCCGGGACATCGGAGCTCAGATCCTGAATAAGTACGTGCTGGCGTGCGAGGGGCCGCTGCAGGGCCAAGGCTGGAACACAGAGAACGCTAAAGAAATCCTCAGCATCCTGCAGTAAACGCTGCTCCGGCTCGCCGCTCCACCACGCTCACAGTTCTAGTCCAACAACAAAAATGGGTTTAAAAAAACAGTAAAGTTATTAAAAAGCACTTATCTTCCGTAAGTCCAGGCTGCTGGACGCCTCTGTGTTCTGCGAATGTGCATTAACACTGATTCTGATGTAAGATAAAAAAAAAAAACACAAAAAAACTTTGTTTAAAAACAATATTCCACTTTTTATTTATTTTAGTTGACTTTATTTATTTTTAATTGCATTTCTATATGTTAAGAGGAGTGTTTTCGGGGCGGGGGGGCTGTACAGACGCGTTCTGAAGTGTTCACGGCCGTTTTTCAGTATAGACAGTTTTGATTTTAATACCATATTTGTATACCGAGTCTCTTTTTCTCACTCACTAAATGTTGCATCTTTATTCCCTCGACGAGCCGTAACGTTCCCAGATATGAACTTTGATATTTTGATAGTACACTTGTAAAAAAGCTCAACTTTTCGCTCGTATTACTTTGCAGTTGTGTTCCATGTTTTGTTTATGTCTTCATTGAAAATAAATTTGGTTTAAAAAAGGTTTATGAGCCCTGTGAGTGACTTTGCTCTGACTGTGTGCAGCTCGTTGCTGTGAAGTCTGTTCGATGAACACTGCCTAGCTAAACTTTCGAAGGGCAACTCCATCGATTTTTCAAAATTTCTCCCCCTCTAAAAGCCCCTCACAGAAAGTTCCTACATGAACTGGTTCTGAATTCACTGCCTGATGACTGAGACGCTGTTTTATGAGAGTTTAGAGAACTTCAACTCCATTCATGGTGGAGGGAGACATGCAGGGCGCTGTGCGGCAAAATAGTCCCCAAAGAAAACTCATTCCAGATTTTCCACTGTTTTCCATCATCAACATTCCATTTAAGCTCAGAAGACTCGTGTAGGTTCTCTGGTGGTTCTGGATGGTAAATAAAGTGTCTATATCTGTGTTGTAGTCATGGAGACGCCTGGTTCCTATCACCACCACTGTAAAGACGTCTGAACCGCTTCACCCTGAACCCGTTTGCTGAAGGAAGTCGATGTTTATCTGGTCCTACAGAACATTTATCAGTTCGGAATCAGGTCTCTCACTCAGCGAGAACACAGTGAGGCCGAACGGCGGAGCAGAAAGTAGTAAATGACTGAAAATAAGCCAATTCGTTAGCGTTAGCGTCGCGAACGCAGGGAAAACTACAGTTCCCACAATGCCCCGCGGCCTGTGAACTGCGAATACGTGTAAGTTTTGGCAGTTCCGGGGAAAGGAGAGCGAAGCAGGCGGGCGCAGTGGGGTTTCTGCCAGCCGCAGGACTTTATTGATCACCGTCGAATCGGATTATGAAAAGTTATATTTGATTTTCAGGCGTGGTTGGTTTTATTCCCGGCATGCAGAGCGTCTTACTGCGCAGCCTCCGCAGCGTCAGGGAGAAGCTGCTGTCAGACGGCAGCCGGAGGAGTAAAGAGCGCCCTGACGAGGAGGAGGAGGAGGAGGAAGGCAGGGCCCTTCTGGACCACCTGCCGGTAAACCCTCTCCTGATGGCCCTTTTTAATGTCCTGGAACGCTTCGTGTCTAAATGTTCCCGGTCCACCTTAAATGGTTCATTCCCACACTTCAAAAATCCAGTTTTGTAAAGTTTCCGTCTTAAAAAGTGTCAATAAATCGATCATTTATCAATATGAGAGTCTTGGAGGATCGTTATAAGGTTCTTCAGCCTGTTTTTAGATCTTAAAGGTATTGTACACGAAATGGCCAAAAGTATGTGGACACCTCACCGTCACACCTGTATTGTTGGACGTCTCATTCCAAATCTATAGGCATTGATGTGGAGTTGGTCCCTCTTTGCGGCTCGAGCAGCTTCCACTCTTCTGGGAAGCTTCTACAGGATTTTGGAGAGAGTCTGTGGGAATCTGTGTCCATTCAGTCTAAAGAGCACCCGTGAGGTCAGATACTGATGTTGGACGAGAGGATCTGGCTCTCAATCTCCGTTCTAGTTCATCCCAAAGGTGTTCAGTGGGGTTGAGGTCAGGACTCTTTGAGGGCCACTGGAGTTCCTCCACATCAAACTGGTCACTTCATGTCTTTATGGAGCTGCTTCGTGCTCAGGGACTCAGACCTGCTGGAACAGGAAAGGCTCTGCCCCAAACTGTTGACCCAAAGCTGGAAGCTTAACTGTAAAATGTCTTTGTGCTGTAGCTTCAACATCACCCTTCACTGGAACTGAGAGCCCAAACCCTGAGAAACAGCCCAGCCCATCATCCCTCCTCCACCAAACTTTACTGCTGGCTCTGCGTTCCAGTAGGGAACGTTATCCTGACACTCACCAAACCCAGATTCATCCATCAGACTGACAAATAAAGAAGATTCATCACTACAGAGAACACGGTTCCATTGGTCCAGAGTCCAGTGGCAGCTTTACACCCCTCCAGCTGACACGTGGCATTGTGCATAGCGATCTTAGGCTTGTGTGCAGCTGCTCAACCATGGAGACCCATTTCATGAAGCTCCTGATGCTCAGCTCCTTTGCTGATGGTGCTTCTAAAGGCAGTTTGGAGCTCTGAAATGAGTGATTCAATGGAGGATAGTAGATTTTCAGCACTTGGTGGTCCCACTCTGTGAGTTTTTCATGGTGTACCACTTTGTGCACTTTCAGTTGTCTAGGGCAGATCTAGCAGGACAGAAACCTCACAGACTGACTTGTTTCATAGGTTTCATCCTATGACAGAGCCATGTTCAGACACTGAGCTCTTCAGTTTGACCCTCTACTGCTAGTGTCGGTCTATAGAGGCTGCAAGACTGCGTACCTGATTTTATACACCTGTTAGTGATGGGTGTGGCTGAAACACCTGAACCCAATAACTAGGAGGGCTGTCCACATACTTTTGGCTGTATAGTGTGTGTAGTGAAATTGTCTAAATCCATAAATGTAAAATGTGTAGAAATAGAAACAGCGTTTTAAATGACTTCATGTGTCGCAATCATTTTTCAGTGGGGAGCTTCTGTATGATTTTATATACATTACTTCTATACATTTTTCAAGTATAACTGTATTAATTTAAAGCAAAAAAGAGTTTGAATTATGTAAAATACACACTCATATAAGTACTACTACTAATAATAATAATTATTAGATTTATTATAATTATCATGAGTATTATTATTATTATTATTATTATTATTACTGTAGTATAACCAAACACAGAGTATGTGTTTTTGTAAATAAGTGGATTTGTTTAATATTTCTGTTTTTGTTCATTTAAAATAGATTATGTCACAATACAGTACAATATGTTTTTTTGGTCATATTGTATAAATACTTGATAAAAATCGCTGCGTTCCCCGTTTTTGTCTGAATATCGTGATATTATATCTTTGCCGTATCGCCCAGCTCCTGTCAGCTCAGGCAGTGCGGATGGAAATGACATGAACTAAACACCAAAACTCAAAGCAACTCAGTTTACGGTGTTTCAGGATCAACATGAAGTTACGACGTGGTAGAAAAAGGGAGCGTTATTAAATAATAAGCTGTGCAGATTTATTAATGATCATAATTCACTCACGGCTCTGATCATCAAAACATCTTCCTTCCTACAGCTTCATGCTCTCCGACTGACACTCGTAAGAACTGAGGTCAGTCGCAGAATCACTGTATACTCACATCTTCAGAGACACTGGTCTGGACATCAGTGACCCCACGCTTTTGAGGGGTAGAGTATGAGTGTCCCCTCGACCCTGAGGGAGAAGCGGCTTGGAAAATGTGTGTGTGTCATTACAGCTGTAAATATAGAACAGATGCTTTAGGTTCTGTCAGTCAAGAATGGTGATGTTTGTTTGTTTGATTGTTTGTTTGTTTGTGTTTCATCCTCAGGTGGACATGCAGTTCCTCATTATGACCTACCTCCCTCCTGAAGACCTCTGCAGGCTGGGGGCCTGCAGTCGGTTCTGGAGGTCGATGGTCCAGGAGCCTCTGCTCTGGAGGTTCTTCTTCATGCGGGACGTGAACAGCTGGACCTCAGTGGACCATTTATCGATGCCTAAGGAGGAGTTCCTGAGCGTGGCGGCGCCAGACGCACCGGAGCTGCAGAAACTGGACTTCATGGCCGAGTGCGTGTCTCTGTGAAGGGCAACTCCACCAAAATATCTGCATGATGGAAGTGTTGAGATGTAAACAGAGCGGCTCAGTGGTTTGGAGTGGACTGTGAGGTTCTGTCGCTTTAATCGTTTCTCCTGCAGGTACCTGCGCTGCTCTCCCGCGTGTCGGTGTCGGTATCAGCAGCCGCGGCCGGCCCTGGAGGCAGTGGCGTTCTTCCTGCAGAACCTGGTGTCCGGCTCTGAGCCGCGCTTCGCCATGTTCGGGCCAGGTTTGGAGCAGCTGGACGATTCTCTGATGACCACCATGATGCACTCTCCACACATCCTGCCTGTAGCGGGGATACCGCAGCGGCAGATCGGCGGTACGCACGCGTTTACGGTACCGGCCTGAACCTAAAAAAGCCCAGTTTAGAGAAACGACAGGTGAAGGAAAAGCAGGGAACAGACTCACACAGGGTACAATGGGACACGTGTTTTTGGGCATCTTCTTGTGTTCCCATAGCAACGTCATCTGTGAATTGCCACAGATATTTCTCCAGATTAACCCAGATTAACCCAGATTAACCCGCTGGTGCTGCTTGTATTTATAAATTCACACGTTCCTCTACAGGGAAAACATACATCCGGCATTTTTCTCCCGCCTTTATTATTATAGTTTACTTGTTTGTTTTCAGTATTTTGGGAAACAATAAAACGTAAAATATAAAATGTGCCATAACTTTTTCACGGGCCACATTTTAAAGAGCTCCGCGAGGAGTTTCTGAGTTTCCTGTTTAAACTTAGTTTTTTTTGTTGTAGGAATCGGATCCGGAATCAGTTTTCTGTACAACAACCAACACAAATTCAACATCATCACTTTATATTCCACCTACAGGTGAGACGAAATTTTAACAGTATTTTATAAATGCTGAAAATACTTTTACCCTAAATTAACGATACACTACATTTCCAAAAGTCCTCACTCCCCCATCCAAATCACTGAATTCAGGTGTTCCAGTCACTTCCATGGCCACAGGTGTATAAAGCCGAGCCCCTAGGCCTGCAGACTGCTTCTACAGACATTAGTGAAAGAATGGGTTGCGTAGAGAGCTTCATGGAATGGGTTTCCATGGCTGAGCAGCTGCATCCAAGCTATACATCACCAAGCGCAATGCAAAGCGTGGAATGCAGTGGAGTAAAGCGCCGCCACTGGAGTCTAGAGCAGTGGAGACGTGTTCTCTGGAGTGACCAATCAAGCTTCTCCGTCTGGAAATCCGATGGACGAGTCTGGGTTTGGCGGTTGCCAGGAGACGGTACTTGTCTGACTGCACTGTGCTGAGTGTAAAGTTTGGTGGAGGGGGGATCATGGTGTGGGGGTGTTTTTCAGGAGTTGGGCTCGGCCCCTTAGTTCCAGTGAAAGGAACTCTTAAAGCTTCAGCACCAAGAGATTTTGGACAATTTCATGCTCCCAACTTTGTGGGAACAGTTTGAGGACGGCCCCTTCCTGCTCCAACATGACTGCGCACCTGTGCACAAAGCAGGTCCATAAAGACGTGGATGAGCCAGTTTGGTGTGGAAGAACTTGACTGGCCTGCACAGAGTCCTGACCTCAACCCCATAGAACACCTTTGGGATGAATTAGAGCGGAGAATGTGAGCCAGACCTTCTCATCCAACATCAGTGTCTGACCTCACAAATGCTCTTCTGGAAGAACGGTCAAAAATTCCCATAAACACTCCTAACCCTTGTGGAAAGCCTTCCCAGAAGAGCTGAAGCTGTTATAGCTGCAAAGGGTGGGCCGACATCATATTAAACCCTATGGATTAAGAACGGGACGTCACTCAAGTTCATATGCGTGTGAAGCCAGACGACCGAATACTTTTGGAAATGTAGTGTAGATCTGGTGTATATATTCATACATGCTTATACATGATAATTATATAGTATATAAATTATTGTTATACTCTATATAGTACACCTATGTACTTACATACTAATGTACTCATAGAGTGCACGTATATATATATATATATATATAATATTATATTCTTACATATTTAAATTATATATTTGTCCTTATATACTTACGTATTAAACTTATGCAGTTGTATATAAAGTATACGTAATTAAAAGGAAGTACATAAAAGCAGAAAACAAGAGGAAATTAAAGACACACTTAAGTGTTATTGAAAGTAGCTAATTATTATTATTAAAGTGCTGTAGTTTATTCTGATATACTTTTCAGACATATATTGTTGTATTAATATTGTAGAATTAATGTTGTATTGATGCTGTATTAATGCTGTGTTGATGTGTGTGTGTGTGTTTGTGTGTGTGTGTGTGTGTGTGTGTGTGTGTGTGTGTGTGTGTGTGTGCGTGTGTGTAGCTCAGAGCGAGAGCGGGCTCGTCTGGAGCAGCAGAGTGTGCGCAGTAAGCTGTTTGTCCTGCAGGGGGAGACGGAGAGCGGGCCCGTGTACTCTGTGGCTCCGCAGGTCCAGGAGGCGTGTCAGGCTGTAAACGGATTCATCTTCGTTTCCAACGCTCAGACGGACAAAGGTAACACACAAACACGGCACAAACAACAACACAAACAACAGCTACACGTCACTGTGTGTCTGTGTGTGTGAGAGAGAGAGTGAGTGTCTGTGTGTGAGTGTGTGTGTGTTTGAGAGTATGTGTGTGTGAGAGTGTGTGAGAGTGAGTGTCTGAGTGTGTGTGTGTGTGTGTGTGAGAGTGTATGTGTGTTTGAGAGTATGTGTGTGTGTGTTTGAGAGTAAGTGTGTTTGTGTGTGTGAGTGTGTGAGAGTAAGTGTGTGTGTGTGTGTGTGTGTGCGAGTGTGTGTGAGTGTGTGTGTGTGTGTGAGTGTGTGTGTGAGAGTAAGTGTGTGTGTGTGAGAGTGTGTGTGTGTGTGTGTATGTGAGAGAGAGTAAGTGTGCATGTGTGTGTGTGTGTGTGTGTTTGAGAGTAAGTGTGTGTGTGAGTGTGTGTGTGTGTGAGAGTATGTGTGTGTGAGTGTGTGTGAGAGTGAGTGTCTGAGTGTGTGTGTGTGTGTGTGTGTGAGAGTGTATGTGTGTTTGAGAGTATGTGTGTGTGTGTTTGAGAGTAAGTGTGTTTGTGTGTGTGAGTGTGTGAAAGTAAGTGTGTGTGTGTGTGTGTGAGAGTGTGTGTGAGTGTGTGTGTGTGTGTGTGAGAGTAAGTGTGTCTGTGTGAGAGTAAGTGTGTGTGTGTATGTGAGAGAGAGTAAGTGTGCGTGTGTGTGTGCGTGTGTGTGTTTGAGAGTAAGTGTGTGTGTGTGTGTGTGTGAGTGTGTGTGTGTGTGAGAGTAAGTGTGTGTGTGTGTGAGTTCAGTAAACAGTGTGAGCCCTTAATGTGGTTCTCTTCTCGATTTTATTGCAGTACTTTGGGAAATGATTCAGATTCATTAAGATCATTTGAAAATGATTCTGATTCATTAAGATCATTTGAAAATGATTCTGATTCATTAAGATCATTTGAAAATGATTCTGATTCATTAAGGGCTGGAATTAGATTTTTTTGACTGATTGTCTCTTTGAATTGTGGGTTCTCAGGCCGTATAGAAGAGGCCGGTCAGGTCCGGGCAGTCCTGCAGCCCGTCTGGGGTCCGGCGTCGCGACCGCTGCTCGTTCTGTCCTGCGTGTCCAGAGATGGAGTAGAGAGGACCCCCAGTGTTACTGTAGCCCATCAACTACAGCTCCACCTGCTGGCCAACCCCTGGATGGTGAGAAATCATAAGACACCATTAGATCCCTCAAAACCTGCACAATACAGAGAAAGGATCATATATAAAGATTCAGTGTCATTATGATTCTTTAGGAAACGATTCAGCATCATTACAATTCTTTAGGATACGATTCAGCATCATTACAATTCTTTAGGATACGATTCAGCATCATTACAATTTACAATTCTTTAGGATACGATTCAGCATCATTACAATTCTTTGGGAAATGATTCAGTGTCATTATGATTGTTTGGGAAACAATTCAGTATGATTTGATTCTTTGGGAAATTATTCACTATCACGATTACTTGCGATCATTTGGGAAATGATTCAGTATGATTTGATTCTTTGGGAAAAATGATTCAGTATGATTTGATTCTTTGGGAAATGATTCAGTATCATGATTATTTGTGATCATTTGGTAAAAGATTCAGTATCACTGTGATTTATTGTGGGAAATGATTCAGGGTCGTTACTCGTGAGCTGATTTCTTGTCCAGTACATCATGGATTTATTGAACTCCATCAGCAGCACCTGATTTCAGGATTGATTAGGTAAAGCAGGTTTTGGGCGATAACTACAAATCATACAGCACCTCCTTGAGGAGAGAGCAGGAATCAGTTAAACTAACACAGTAATAAAGTTAATCAAATTAAATTAACATAAAATCACTGCCTGCTGTCCGAATGTGTTCGCAGGTCCAGGACGTAGTGTCAGAGTCTTTGGCTGGACTCCTGGACGGTATCGGCTGGTTACTGAAACAGTCTGGACTGAGGCTGTAGGTCCAGAGGACATCAGTATAATCAGAGGTTATATCATTCCTGTGGGATATTATTATTATTAGCATTATTATTGTTATTATTATTATTACTGATATGTAACAGTGAGTTCAGTTACATTCACTACAATAATTGAAGCAGTACTTATTCTACACATTTAACAATACACTATTATTACTGAAATGAAAAAACTGTTTACATAAACAACGTTCAGTTTTCATGATGCTCTCAGAATTGCCTTAATGCATTTTTTATATTTTTGTGATGATTTAATTTTTACTTTTTGTGAAATTCCTTTTGTAAAATGAATGGTTAAATATGGGAGATGCTGTATACATGAATTTAAGCACCTGGTGCTGAACAGTTTACTCTAATAAAAACACAATGACCTGACAAACGTGCAAAATTTTATTATATTAAAAAATTATGGAAATAAATGAAAGAATCTCGTATTTTTATGTGAATTTTTCCTTCCTTCCGTCAAACTTAACACACACTACATTTCCAAAAGTATTCGGTCGTCTGGATTCACACGCATATGAACTTGAGTGACGTCCCGTTCTTAATCCATAGGGTTTAATATGATGTCGGCCCACCCTTTGCAGCTATAACAGCTTCAGCTCTTCTGGGAAGGCTTTCCACAAGGTTTAGGAGTGTGTTTATGGGAATTTCTGGCCGTTCTTCCAGAAGCACATTTGTGAGGTCAGACACTGATGTTGGACGAGAAGGCCTGGCTCACAGTCTCCGCTCTAATTCATCCCAAAGGTGTTCTATGGGGTTGAGGTCAGGATTCTGTGCAGGCCAGTCAAGTTCTTCCACACCAAACTGGCTCATCCGTGTCTTTATGGACCTGCTTTGTGCACTGGTGGGCAGTCATGTTGGAACAGGAAGGCGCCGTCCCCAAACTGTTCCCACAAAGTTGGGAGCATGAAATTGTCCAAAATCTCTTGGTGCTGAAGCTTTAAGAGTTCCTTTCACTGGAACTAAGGGGCCGAGCCCAACTCCTGAAAAACAACCCCACACCATGATCCCCCCTCCACCAAACTTTACACTCAGCACAATGCAGTCAGACAAGTACCGTCTCCTGGTAACCACCAAACCCAGACTCATCCATCGGATTGCCAGACAGAGAAGCGTGATTGGTCACTCCAGAGAACACGTCTCCACTGCTCTAGAGTCCAGTGGCGGCGCTTTACTCCACTGTATTCCACGCTTTGCACTGCGCTTGGTGATGTAAGACTTGGATGCGGCTGCTCGGCCATGGAAACCCATTCCATGAAGCTCTCCACGCTGTTCTTGAGCTGATCTGAAGGCCACATGAAGTTTGGAGGTCTGTAGCGATTGACTCTGCAGAAAGTCGGTGACTTTTACGTGGCCGACCACTTCGTGGCTGAGTTGCTGTCGTTCCCAATCGCTTCCACTTTGTTATAATCCCACTGACAGTGGACTGTGGAATATTTAGTAGTGAGGAAATTTCCCGACTGGACTTGCTGCACAGGTGGCGTCCGATCACGGTACCACGCTGGAATTCACTGTGCTCCTGAGAGCGACCCATTCTTTCAGTAATGTCTGTAGAAGCAGTCTGCAGGCCTAGTGGCTCGGCTTTATACACCTGTGGCCATGGAAGTGACTGGAACACCTGGATTCAGTGATTTGGATGGGGGAGTGAGGACTTTTGGGAATATCGTGTTTAGGTGTTTAGGTGTACAGCTCTGTGTAAAGACATCAGAAAGTGCCAGGAAAAAAACACATTTAACTGCGTTTACACTCTTAAAAAGATGGTTCTTCAAGGGTTCTTTAGTAACAACTGTGGTTATGTATAGAACCACGAACACTCAAAGGACTATTTGCCTGCTTAATGGTTCTCTGCATGGGGAAGTAGTTCTTCAGATTAATGGAGAACGTACCATTAGATCCTTCAAGAGCTGCATGATACAGATTCACTGCCACTCCAGTGCTTATGGAAACGATTCAGTATCCATACAATTTCAGAAAGGTTCTATATAGCACCAAAAAGGGTTCTGCTATTGTCACAAGCTTGACATTGTAAACAATAGCAGAGCTTGTTTCAAAAAGGTTCTATACAGAACCATCTACAGCACATTCTCCATCAATCTGAAGAACCGTTTCACCATGAGAACCGTTTAAGCCTGCAAATGGTCCTTTGAGTGTTCATGGTTGTGACCAAAGAACCCTTGAAGAACCGTCTGGTAGTTTTTCTAGCAGCAGCCGTATTTAAGAAAACAAACCATGCAAATCTGAAGGCAAAAGATTTCAGTGAAAATCATGTAACGTAGCGTTGGCCAAATTAAAACTCTGTGGTCAAGTAATTTAAGGGGTCAGCTGGTGGGAAAGGTTGGGTGAGTTGTGGCTGTTGTCCACCAGGGGGCAGCGCATTCTCACTCATTAGGCTCCATTCAGATTCATTCAGAGTTGCTGCACAGACCTCTGGATTTATCAGAGACGCTTTTATGTCCTTCTGGTTCTCCTGATGTAGCTTTGCCCTCTGCAGATCTACGCTCACTGGCCACTTTATTAGGTACCCCTTGCTAGTAAAAGGTTGGACACCCTTTTTCCTTCAGAACTGTCTTAATTCTTCTTGGCAGACTTTCAACAAGGTGCTGGAAACGTTCCTCAGAGATTCTGGTTGGTTATTTGAGTTCCTGTTGCCTTTCTATCATCTGGAACCAGTCTGCCCATTCTCCTCTGACCTCTCACATCAACAAGGCATTTTCATCCACACAACTGACCGCTCACTGGATATTTCCTCTGTTTCGGACCGTTCTCTGTAAACCCTAGAGATGGTTGAGCGTGAAAATCCCAGCAGATCAGCAGTTTCTGAAATACTCAGACCAGCCCGTCTGGCACCAACAACCACGCCACGTTCAAAGTCCCTTAAATCCCCTTTCTTCCCCGTTCTGATGCTCGGCCTGCACTTCAGCAGGTTGTCTTGACCGCCTCTACACGCCTCAATTCTTTTTCAGTTTCTGACCTAATTTGGAAGTTCCCGTGGTCTTATATGTTTTATGTAAATTTCAAGATGAACGGACCAACAGAAATGACCCAAAAATGAGGTGGAGGAACGTCTGGATCCATGGACTTCCACTGAAAGGAGGGTAATAACGGTGCTCATCAGTGGCCTGGCGTCCACTGTGTGTTAGCTACATTAGCATTAGCATAGCTAAAGAAGCCACGGCAGCCTGTCGCTACTAGAGGGCCGGAGTTTTCGGTTACCCTGCTAAGCTGAAAGCTTCCATCAGAGAACGGGTCGGGAGGAGAGCTCCCACTCTCCCGGTCCAGAGCGAAGGGATTAATACGGAGCGTTTGAGCAAAATCGCAGTTTATAAAGGCTGAAAGATTCTAAACGTAAAGCAATGCGTTCATCTTCATTTTAACACCGCCCATGTGTTTTTAAGAGCTTTTACACTCGAGTTAAAACGCCGCCTCGCGTTCCTTCATGACGTCTGTGAGAGCGAACAGCCAATGAGCTGCTCCGCCCTCCAACCAATCAGAGCTCAGCAGGAATGTTAGCGTCAGTTTACTGTAGAAAAGGAAAATTCAGGTGAGATTTCTTAGTTTTTTTAGTGCAGTAAAAACTTCTACGCTCTAAATTAGAGGACAGTTCTTAGAAACTATTCTAGCTATCAGTTTTTAGCCGTTTAGCTCAGTTCACGCCCCTTCACTGAGGACTCGCTCGTGGTCAACAGTCCTGATATAATGGGGGAAATAGGAAGCGGCCAGACTCCTCATAGACCGGCCTACAGCTAAAGAGGCAGAATCCGGACCCTGACCATTTCCGCGGATGGGCCTGACCTGGAAAACCTGGGGGCGTGGCATTTTGTGCTGAATTCCTGTTTTAAAGTGGGCGCTGAGTTTAAGAGCTCAGGTTTAAATGAAGAGCGAATCACTTCTTTAGCTTGTAAAGCAGTAAACGTGGTGCTGCTCCGTCGCCTCCTCCCGGTCCTCTGCTCTCTGAACGGCGGCTGGTTTTAAAATAAAATCCTGATTGCTGCAATTTGAGCGCATTAAAGTGGAGCGGCAGCAGAGGCAGCAGAGGCAGCTCTGCGCTTTGTGCTGAAATGCGGTCATTAGAGGGAGACAGCTGACCTTTATTCCCTATAAAATGACCAGGAATTACCTCCCGTCATTACGGCTCACAGAGGGATACATCACACTTTGACTTAATGATCAATTTAGCTAAAAAAAATAAAATTTTCACAAATTCCTGTCTCTGTGTTCGTTAATCGAACTGAAACCGTGATCTGACCGACTTCAGCAGTGCCAGTCCGGTCCACCTTGTAGGTGTAAAGTCAGAGACGACAGCTCATCTGCTGCTGCACAGTTTGTGTTGGTCGTCCTCTAGTCCTTCATCAGTGGTCACAGGAGGCTGCCCACAGGACGCCGCCCACAGGACGCCGCCCACAGGACGCCGCCCACAGGACACCACCCACAGGACGCTGCTCACAGGACACCGCCCACAGGACGCCGCTCACAGGACGCCGCCCACAGGACGCCGCCCACAGGACGCCGCCCACAGGACGCTGCTCACAGGACGCCGCCCACAGGACGCCGCCCACAGGACACCGCCCACAGGACGCTGCTCACAGGACGCCGCCCACAGGACGCTATATGTTCGGTTGGTGGACTGTTCTCAGTCCAGCAGCGACACTGAGGAGTTTATTCATTTAAGTATCTGTAGATCATCTTAAGTGGACCGTCCAAATGATGGGAACAAGATCCTAATGCCTGTCCATGACTTATTAACGCGTGGGAACGTGATCCTAAAGTGTAGCCACGACTTATTAACGCATGAGAATGAGATACTAATGCATGGCCACGACTTATTAACGCATGGGAATGAGATCCTAAAGTGTGGCCCACGACTTATTAACACATGGGAACGAGATACTAATGCATGGCCACGACTTATTAACGCATGGGAATGAGATCCTAAAGTGTGGCCATGACTTATTAACACATGGGAAGGAGATCCTAAAGTGTGTCCACATAAAGTGACGGCTGCTGTTGTTTTGTGATTTATTTACTTTAGCAAAAAAAACGTGCGACCCTGTTCTCCAACCCTGCGCCCCCTCCAAAACACGGAACATCCCATTTATTATTTATTATCATATACGGAGGAATCAGACAGGCCAGTGTTCATATTCTACTGTCTCAGGTTAAATTCCTTATTTAAATTCGGCGTTAATGAACATAACAAAATGAAAGCAAAGATTTTAATGAAAACATTTTGATGAAAACTATTTTTTAGATTCCGCTTCCGCTCTACTGAAGGCTTTACGTGTTTACCGCACCCCGTTACCCAGAATTCCACCCTGTTATTCAGTCAATTAGGAGCAAAACAGCTCATCCAGTCTGTGATTTAGCAGCCTGAGGTGGAAAAACACCCAGAAATGAGCTCATTTCGAAGAGTTTCGAGGCAGTTATGCAGGAATTTTGAAACGTGGGTGGATTTGCCCTTCAGCAGTGCTGTAACAGTGCCTGGGCGTGGGGCGGCCCAGAGAGGTCCGGCCTTTAGGCGACGTGTGACGGGCGTGATAGTTAAAGCTCATTTGAGCTCATTATCTCTCTTTATTCTCAGATAAGCTGGAGTGAAAGACTGAGCTCAGTAAACAAGCAGCAGTGAGGAGGAGACGCTGCTCCGGTCCGGACTCAGCTGGATCTGTCGGCCCTTTAAAAGCTCCCAGAGCATACGGTGCCCGACCTGTTAAAGGGCCTGTAGGCTGCATTTTCCTGTATGATCTTCATGTTTATGATATTAGTCATAATTCATTTTTACAGAACCATTTTCCAAACCCTCTTTATAATTAATCTCCCTTATAATTAAACACTTCTTCTTACTGCGTCTTTAAGGCTGATATATGTAAATAAGGTCTGTTCTGATTGGCTGTCTGGGGCTAAGCTCCTGGTGAGGTGCTCAGGAATAGTCTGTTAATCAGAAACAGGTGTAAAGTAGAAGTTCCTCCCTTTAGACCTCCACTTGAGTAAAAGTACTAAAGTATTTACCTTCAAATGTACTTAAGTATAAAGTAAAAGTACTAAAAGAGGAATTCTGGCTCTGATGTCCTGTTATCATTTTTATAACCAGACTGGCTTCATGAACTCATCTCAGGTGAAAGTCCTCCAGCGTCTCTCTTGGTAAACCAGTCTTTTAATAGAACGTCATTAATTAGTGACGCTGACGTCTATTAAAATGATCAGAAGCACAAAACACTGAAGGTAAACAGTTTCCATCAGGGAGAACCGAGTGGCTCTGAAATCACTTTTTACACACAAGCAAAGTTTCAGTTTCAGATTTATTTACAACTTAGTTCCAAGTTTAAGTTGAATAAAAACTGGCTTTAAACTCAGGATCACAGATGAGCTCCTTTACTATGTTGATCTGTAGGCGTCTGTTCATAAACATAAACCAGCCCAAACTCATTTACTATAAAATGAAATGGTGTTTGTAGAAATTCAGAAAAAAGCCGCGTCAGTCTCGACTGCATATGTGGACATATTTCTATATTGAGCTCTATTTACACAAAGTTAGGTTAGTTCATCATTTATGTTGAACAGACTCTCCCAAAGTTTTACGCTGCTGCGCTGACGTTGAACCGTGTGCTGCACTGGGTCGGTCTGACCAACAGGTCAAAACCAGCTCTAAACAAAGTGACCGCTGGGCCCTGATTGGTGCTCTGGCTTTGCGCTTCTTTCGTTTTGACATGTTACGTTTTTATACACACAGAAACCAAAAGGAACGACAGATTTCTCAAAATGTAGGAGGAAAAAGTCGGATATTAGACTCTGAAATGTAGTGGAGTGAAAGGAGAAAGTCGCCCAGAACGGAGAAACTTCAGTACAGATACACCAAAAATACTAAAGTACAGAAACCAATTACATTTACTCAGATACTCAGTTAGTTACTCAGTTACTTAGTTACTCGGTTACTCGGTTAGATAGTTACTCAGTTACTCGGTTACTTAGTTACTCGGTTACTCGGTTAGATAGTTACTCGGTTACTCGGTTAGTTAGTTACTCGGTTACTCGGTTAGATAGTTACTCGGTTACTCGGTTAGTTAGTTACTCGGTTACTCGGTTAGTTAGTTACTCGGTTACTCGGTTAGATAGTTACTTGGTTACTCGGTTAGTTAGTTACTCGGTTACTCGGTTAGATAGTTACTCGGTTAGTTAGTTACTCGGTTACTCGGTTAGATAGTTACTCGGTTACTCGGTTAGTTAGTTACTCGGTTACTCGGTTAGTTAGTTACTCGGTTACTCGGTTAGATAGTTACTCGGTTACTCGGTTAGTTAGTTACTCGGTTACTCGGTTAGTTAGTTACTCGGTTACTCGGTTAGTTAGTTACTCGGTTACTCGGTTAGATAGTTACTCGGTTAGTTAGTTACTCGGTTACTCGGTTAGATAGTTACTCGGTTAGTTAGTTACTCGGTTACTCGGTTAGATAGTTACTCTGTTACTCGGTTAGATAGTTACTCGGTTACTCGGTTAGTTAGTTACTCGGTTACTCGGTTAGATAGTTACTCGGTTACTCGGTTAGATAGTTACTCGGTTACTCGGTTAGTTAGTTACTCAGTTACTCGGTTAGTTAGTTACTCGGTTACTCGGTTAGTTAGTTACTCGGTTAGTTAGTTACTCGGTTACTTAGTTACTCGGTTACTTAATTACTGTCCACCACTGCTGATGTCAAGAACGGAAGAACGGATCAAAACATATTTAAGTCCCATCCAGCCGGTCGGACCTGCAGTGATGCAGCTGCTATCGCGAAATACCCTGATGGCTATCAGGCATGGCTAACGTAGCATCTTTAGCCGCTCTGCTGCCTCTTGTTCTCTTACCTGTACAGCAGAATGCCCCTTGTGGGCAGTAACGTCCGTCTGCAGAGCCGCAGAGCCGCAGGTGTCTCCCTACAGGTGTTTATACTCTTCATTACACAGTTCAGTGCTCTGTCTTTTCTATAGACCCTTTAACAGAACTAGAACAGGTTCGTAGGGCTGGAGTCGGCTGGGCCGGATCTGTCCCGCAGGCCGCTGCCCGGTCATCTCTCTCCTTACCTCCCTGCCGCTTTTATCCTTCCTTCACTAATTAAGGCGAACTCTCTGATTAGTATGCTGTGACGGCAGCCTCTATTAGATCATCCATTTACCGGAAAAATGGGAGAAAATATTTCATTTGCATGCGGCAGCAAAAACAGCCAAATGCTAATTGCCTTGTTTTTCTACCCGCCGGGGTCCGAACGCGCGCGGAGGTGCTATTTTCTCAGACACTGTTTACTCTGAGAGATGTTTCCACGCTGCAGGTCAGCCTGACTTTGCTGAGCAACATCAGCGAGTACAGTAAAGAGGATTTATTACTCACTCCAGAGGCAAAAGCTCTGATGCTGAATGCTGAATGCGCTGGCAGGGACAGACGGGATCTAATCCCGAGAGAACTCGTCTGGGGACCTTCAGTGCTGAATTGTGTTGCCAGGGTTGCTTTTGTTTAGTTTACAGGCAAGAAAACAAAAACAAAGTCCAACGTTTTAACCTGCACAATGATAAAGCGTTTAAATCAATGATAAACTGGGCAACCCGGTGAAGTCTCTCCATGAGAATGTGTAAACCCCACAGTGGAAATGTATGTGGGATCTACATTTTTACAACCCTGTTTCCAAAAGAAGTTGTGACGCTGTGCAGAATGTAAATAAAAACAGAATACAGTTATGTGCCAGTCATTAGAACCCTGATGGCAAACACTACAAAGACAACAGATCAGATGTTGAAACTGAGAAATTTGATTGTTTTTTGAAAAATATTTGCCCATTTTGAATTTTATGGCAGCAACATGTTCCAAAAAAGTCGGGACAGGTTCTGTTCACCGCTGAGTCCATCACCTCTTCTTTAACAGCTCTGTCACTGTTTGGGAACTGAGGAGACGCTGCTGTAGCTCTGACAGTGAAATGTTTTCTGTTCTTGTCTGATTCAGGATTTCAGCTGATCGTCAGTTTCAGGAGCTCATTTGTCGTATTTTTCATTTCATAATGTGCCAAATGTTCTCAGTGGTGACCGGTCTGGACTGCAGGCAGGTCAGTTTAGCACCCGGACTCCTTTAATACAGAGCAGTGCTGCTGTAATACAGTCAGAATGTGGTTTGACATCGTCTGGCTGAAATAATCAAGACCTTCCCTGAAAAAGACGTTGTCTGGACGGCAGCAGATGTTGATAAAACATGTATATATCATTCAGCTTTAATGGAGCCTTCACAGATGAGCAGGTCACCCACGCCATGAGCACTAATGCCCCCTAAACCATCATGAATACTGGCTTTAGAACTGAGCACTGATAACAAGCTGAGGGGTCTTCAGCCCGGAGGACACAGTGTCCATGATTTCCTAAAGAATTTCAAATGTTGATTCGACACTTTTCCGCTTCCCCTCAGTCCATTTTAAATGAGCTCAGGCCCAGAGAAGGTGGCAGCGTTTCTGGATCCTGTTTATATTTGGGTTCTTCTTTGTGTTTTAGAGTTTAACAGCGTTTGTGGATGCAGTGATGAACTGTGTTCACAGACAGTGGTTTTCAGAAGTGTTTCTGAGCCCATGCAGTGATTTCCACTACAGAATCATGTCTGTTTTTAATGCAGTGCTGCCTGAGGGCCCAAAGATCACGGCCAGCAGATACTGGTGTTCAGCCTCGTCCCTCACAGACAGAGATTTCTCCAGATTCTCTGAGTCTTTAATGATATTCTGCACCGTAGACGATGAAAAGCAGAAGCTCTTTGCTGTTTTATGTTGAGGAACGTTCTTCTTGAGTTGTTGCTCTATTTGATGGTGCAGTCTTTCACAGAGTGGTGACCCCTCCTCATCTTCACTTCTGAAAGACTCTCTGAGATGCTCCTTATACCCAATCACGTTACTGACCTGCTGCCAATCAACCACCAGGTGTTTTTTTTAGCTTTCCCAGCCTTTTGTTGCCCCAGTCCCAACTTTTTTGGAACATGTTGCTGCCATCAAATTCAAAATGTGCATATATTAAAAAAAATATACAGTTTCTCATTTTCAGCATCTGGTATGTTGTCTTTGAATTATGTTTGAATTGAATATAGGGTTTAAATGATATGGACATCATTGCTTTCTGTTTTTAATTACATTTAGCACAGTGTCATGTAGATATATGTCACGGTTGGCCCCTCCATGTGCTCCTTTGTTTTGGTTTCAGTCCTGCCCCCTGTTTGGTTACTCCGCCCCTGATTGTGTTTACCTGTCCCTCATTGTTCTGTGTATTTAAGCCCTGTGTTTGCCCCTTGTGTTTGCCAGTCTTTGTATCATTGTATTGGTCTTTGTTTGATGTCTCTGTTTGCTGGTTATTTTGGTTTTTGTCATGTCTGTTCCTCGATCTGTCCGTATCGGCTATATGAACCTGGCCTGTTATGACCACGACCCTGGATTTGCCCATAATAAATCTCGCTTATCTCAGCGTGTGCGTCCGCCTCCTCGCTCGCCCTTACAATATACACTAGTTATTACTGTAACAGACTGTAATTTGGCTGTGAGCAGCCAAACGATGCAGTAAAAGCAGATGAGAGTTTAAGTGAAACTGAAACTGAAAACATTTTGCTGCAGAAATCATTGAGGTGCACTCAGTGTGGTCTGAATCAGCCTTTCACACCTCAAGGCCCACCTGCTTATCACTACAGCACACTGTGTGTCATTTTGGTGGAAACTGAGCTGTTGCAACACTTATTAATGGATATAAAATATGAACAGATTTGGCTCATGTTTGAGCATCTACAGTCTATTTCATTTTGGTTTATGGTTATTTTAGAACAGGACTGTGTGAGTTGTGTAGGCCTAGGTGCATCTGATTGTAGGTGAACCCCACCCCCTTTGGTGAGTCAGTAGTTTAGATGAATCAGCATTATTGTGTGTGTTGAGCCGTTTCTTGTACTCAGTGAAACTGACTCTGACTGAGTCTGCAGCTGTGTGTCTTCACGCTCAGATAAAGCCTGCAGCATTCCTCCGGTGTCAGTGATGGAGAGAGGGTGTTGACTTTGGACCACAGCCACAGTCTGTCTCAGTTCCTGACCGATTCCTGACCACTAATCTGACTTTACCCTTTTCCCAATTACACACATAAACAGCATTATCTTTGCCCCCCGGGGGTCCTGAGGAGTGAGCAGCAACCTGAGGTGCTCAGTGGCCTTTTCTGACCGATGACCATCACATTAATCCAATTCTGCCCTTCAGAGTGAGAGCTGGAATTAAATCTCACAGGTGGAGTCCGATAAAGGCCAGCCTTCAGAATCACAGCCGTCAGTGCAGTAGAGCTCAGCTTTTTAACCACGTTTTGGTAAAGGAAAGGAAATGTTTACATTTTTAATGATATACAGGCATTTTTTACATGTATTACATGTTGACATGTCTTTTATTTGTTGAGTGTTTCAGGCACACACTTCCCTAACAGGTGTATAAAATCAGGCACACGGCCTTGCAGCCTCTATAGACCAACACTGGCAGTGGAGGGTCAAACTGAAGAGCTCAGCGACTTTAAGCACGGCTCTGTCATAGAATGAAACCTCTGCTACAAGCGAGTCTGTGAGGTTTCTGTTCTGCTAGATCTGCCCCAGACAACTGTAAGTGCTATTATTGTGAAATGGAAGCATCTAGAAGCAACAACAGCCACGGTAGACTACTGAGTGTTGAAAATCTCCTCTCCTCTGTTTCATCATTCACTACAGAGTGCTAAACTGTATCTGGAAGCAACAATAGCACAAGAGCTGAGCATCAGGAGCTTCATGGAACGGGTTTCCATGGCTGAGCAGCTGCACACAAGCCAAAAATCACCATGCGCAATACCAAGCGTCAGCAGGAGTGGTGTAAAGCGCAGCCATTGGACCATGGATTTGAGGAACCGTAGTGATAAATCTACTCTGTCTGTCAGTCTAATGATGAATCTGGGTTTCGTGGGTGTCAGGAGAACGTTCCCTACCAGAACGCAGAACCAGCAGTAGAGTTTGGTGGAGGAAGAATGATGGGCTGGGCTGTTTCTCAGAGTTTGGGCTCTCAGTTCCAGTGAAGGGTGATGTTGATGCTACAGCACAAAGACATTGGACACAGTTAAGCTTCCAGCTTTGGGTCAGCAGTTTGGGGAAGAGCCTTTCCTGTTCCAGCAGGACTGAGACCCTGAGCACAGAGCAGCTCCATAAACACATGGAGTGACCAGTTCGGTGTGGAGGAACTCCAGTGGCCCTCAAAGAGTCCTGACCTCAACCCAGCTGAACACCTTTGGGATGAATTAGAACAGAGATTGTAAGCCAGAACCTCTTGTCCAACATCAGTGTCTGTCTACACAAATGCTCAGAGAAAGAGAGAGAGAGACAGAGAGAGAGAGAGAGAGAGAGAGAGAGAGAGAGAACAGAACTGGGCCCAGAACAATCTGCAGGGCTGCTCTGGTGCTAAAACGAAGGCAAAAAACTTCAAACCACAAATAGCCCTGCATAAAAACCCTAAAAACCAGTAAGTGTTTCTGTTGGTTCTAATGGGATCTACAGGAAACTAGTGTTTCCTTTAGGACCACGTAGCTTATTCCAATTAGAAAGCAAAACTATTGACTAGTCCTTTTACAGAAGGAACGTCGTGGTTGGTTGACTATATTTAGCGCGAGAGGTTTTCCACTGAACTTTCGCTTTAAGGTAAAGTGGTCAGTAAACTCGGCTTCTGGTGCTCCGAGCTGGTGAGTATTGTTGTGGTGAAGAATGCAGGCTGGGCGGTGCTGGGCGGCGCTGGGAGTGTGTGCTCTGCACCGTGGACTCCGACCATCAACCTCACAACTATTGTTTTCATGTCACCCTCGATTAATGTGAAGCTGCAGGTTTTTCCGCTTTTATTCAGCCCAGAGCTACAGAGTCTGCAGTGGGATCCAGCAGCGCCTACACACACACACACACAGACACACAGACACACACACTCACACACACACACACACAGAAACACACAGACACACACACTCACACACACTCACAGAAACACACACACACACAGACACACACACTCACACACACACACACACAGAAACACACAGACACACAGACACACACACTCACACACACACACACACACACACACTCACAGAAACACACACACACACAGACACACACACTCACACACACACACACACACACACTCACACACACACACAGAAACACACAGACACACAGACACACACACTCACACACACACACACACAGAAACACACAGACACACAGACACACACACTCACACACACACACACACAGAAACACACAGATACACAGACACACACACTCACACACACACACACACACACACACACACAGACACAGACACTCACACACACACACACACACACACTGACACACACACACACTCATACACACACACACACTCACACACAGAAACACACACACACACACACACACAGACACACACACACTGACACACACACACACTCACACACACAGAAACACACACACTGACACACACACTCACACACACACACAAAGAAACACACTCACACACACAGAAACACACACACTGACACACACTCACTCACACACACACACAGAAGCACTCACTCACACACACTCATACACACACACACACTCACACACACACACACTCACACACAGAAACACACTCACACACACAGACACACACACACACAGAAACACAGACACACTGACACACACAGAAACACGCACACACGCACAGAAACACACACACACTCACACACACACACTGACACACACACACACACACACACAGAAACACATTGACTCACACACACACACAGAAACACACACACACTCACACACACTCACACACACACACTGACACACACAGAAACACACACACACTCACACACACACACTCACACACAGAAACACATTCACACACACTCAGAAACACACACTCAGACACACACTCACACACACAGACACACACACACACAGAAACACAGACACACACAGACACACACACACTGACTCACACACACACACTCACACACACACACACACACACACACAGAAACACTCACACACACTGACACACACACACACACAGAAACACACACACACTCACACACTGACTCACACACACACACACAGAAACACACACACTCACACACACACTCACACACTGACTCACACACACACTCACACACACACACTGACACACACACACACACAGAAACACACACTCACTCACACACACACACACACTCACACACAGAAACACACTCACACACACACTCAGACACACACTCACACATGCACACTCACACACACACAGACACACACACTCACTCTCTCACACACACAGAAACACACATGCTCACACACTCACACTCACACACACAGACAGACACACACACACACACACAGAAACACACACTCACACACACACACAAACACACACTCACACACACACACACACACACACACACACACACACACACTGCCTACAGCAGTTTAGCTCCACCCAGTCCAGGCTGCTTTGTGAACCTCACTGATTGGCTGTATTTGGAGTAAAAGGGGAAAGTTGCTTAAATGAGATGTTTTTGCTAAATTATCGCTTTTAAACCTGCTGCACTGAGTTTACCTGATCTATATACACTACAGTCTGAGCTGTCGCTGGTGCTGAGAGTAAAGCTCTGCTCTGTGCGCTGTTTTCTATTTCGGTTGTGAGATTAAATTAGAGTTCGGGGTTACTGAAGGCAGACTAAAGTCAGCGTCTCTCAGTGTCGGCCTATTTTAAGACGGAGGATAAATTACAGAACGCAGTAACAGATCCTTAATAAAACTGTCAAAGACAACATGACTGATCATTTTCCCATCAGGACACAGAGGGTTTGTACTGCGAGGTGTTCACTGAGAGCTGGAAGTGGTGCGGTTTGAGTTGAAGCTTTTCTATTGAGCAGTATAGACAAAGACACTGTCACTCAAACTGCCTCAAGGTCAAAATTCAGGCTTCACAGAAGGACCAGCTGACTTTAAAGGAATATTTTAGTTTTATTCATTCTAACCTCCGTCTGCTGTATCTGTCAATACGTTTCTCAGAACTTGGAACAGAAATGAAAACTTACTGACCGTGAATTGACTCACAGTAGAAGGCACTGGCCGATGTTTCAGTGTGATAGCAACCAGATAACAATCTATAAGGAAACATCAGAAATCTGGACATGTTACAGTGATTTTTTTGCTTAAGTTTTTAGTTGTGTATTAACTGTGCGTTCAGCAACACTCTAGCAACCACCTGGATTACCATACCAACCTCTTAGCAACACTCTAGCAACCACCTGGAATGCCGTATCAACCTCTTAGCAACACTCCAGCAACCACCTGGATTACCATACCAACCTCTTAGCAACACTCTAGCAACCACATGGATTACCATACCAACCTCTTAGCAACACTCTAGCAACCACCTGGATTACCATATCAACCTCTTAGCAACTCTCTAGCAACCACCTGGATTACCATATCAACCTCTTAGCAACACTCTAGCAACCACCTGGATTACCATATCAACCTCTTAGCAACTCTCTAGCAACCACCTGGATTACCATATCAACCTCTTAGCAACACTCTAGCAACCACCTGGATTACCATATCAACCTCTTAGCAACACTCTAGCAACCACCTGGATTACCATATCAACCTCTTAGCAACACTCTAACAACCACCTGGAATACCATATCAACCTCTTAGCAGCACTCTAGCAACCACCTGGATTACCATATCAACCTCTTAGCAACTCTCTAGCAACCATCTGGATTACCATATCAACCTCTTAGCAACACTCTAGCAACCACCTGGATTACCATATCAACCTCTTAGCAACTCTCTAGCAACCACCTGGATTACCATATCAACCTCTTAGCAACACTCTAGCAACCACCTGGATTACCATATCAACCTCTTAGCAACACTCTAACAACCACCTGGAATACCATATCAACCTCTTAGCAGCACTCTGGCAATCACCTGGAATGCCATATCAACCTCTTAGCAACACTCTAGCAACCACCTCAAATACCAAATCAACCTCTTAGCAACACTAGCAACCACCAGGAATACCATAGCAACCTCCTGGGAACATTAGTACCCTCCTGGCATACCCTACCAACCTCTTAGCAACACTCAAGCAACGACCTAAGGTACCATAGCAACTTCTTAGCAACACTAGCAACCACCTGAAATACCATACCAACCTCTTAGCAACACTAGCAACCACCTTGAATACCATATCATCCTTTCAGCAACATTAGCAACCACCTGCAATACCATAGCAACCTCCTTACATTATTATAGCAACCACCTGGAATATCATATCATTAATTGAGTCTGTTTTTGTTTTGAAGTTTTATTTGGTTTAGTTATTTAATTTTTTAACTATGTAAATAAATATTATTATGACAATGATTTTGATGTACACTAAAAGAAAAGTTGGCTATAGGACCGTTAGTTCTATACAGACCCATTTCCTTGCTAAGATTGTGTTGTATTTGGTTCTATATAGCACCTAAAAGGGTTTTGCTATTGTTACGATGTCAAGCTTGTTACAACAGCAGAACCCTTTTTGGTGCTACATAGAACCATATACATGTTCTCCATCGATCTGAAGAACCATTTCACCATGCAGGGAACCATTTAATCATGCAAATGATTCTGTATAGAACTATGGGTTCTGAACAGAGCCTTTCCCTTTACTGAAGAACCTTTGAAGAACCATCTGTTTTAAGAGTGTAGTTGAACAGGTTCCGGTAGATTGGTCATCTAGATTGCTTTTGGTCATCTTCTCCAGTTCTCATAGCAACATCATCACAGTTTTCACCGCAGTCAGACAGATGTTCCTCCCGGTTCTCCCTGAAGGCTGTTTTAATACCACTGTATCAGCTCCACTGTCCACTGTATCAGCTCCACTGTCCACTGTATCAGCTCCACTGACCACTTTATCAGCTCCACTGTCCACTGTATCAGCTTCACTGTCTACTATATCAGCTCCACTGTCTACTGTATCAGCTCCACTGTCCACTGTATCAGCTCCACTGTCCACTGTATCAGCTCCACTGACCACTTTATCAGCTCCACTGTCCACTGTATCAGCTCCACTGTCCACTGTATCAGCTCCACTGACCACTTTATCAGCTCCACTGACCACTGTATCAGCTCCACTGTCTACTGTATCAGCTCCACTGTCCACTGTATCAGCTCCACTGACCACTTTATCAGCTCCACTGTCCACTGTATCAGCTCCACTGACCACTTTATCAGCTCCACTGACCACTTTATCAGCTCCACTGTCTACTGTATCAGCTAAACTGTCCACTGTATCAGCTCCACTGACCACTGTATCAGCTCCACTGACCACTTTATCAGCTCCACTGTCCACTGTAACAACTCCACTGACCACTGTATCAGCTCCACTGTCTACTGTATCAGCTCCACTGTCCACTGTATCAGCTCCACTGACCACTTTATCAGCTCCACTGACCACTTTATCAGCTCCACTGTCCACTGTAACAACTCCACTGACCACTGTATCAGGTCCACTGACCACATTATCAGCTCCACTGTCTACTGCATCAGCTCCACTGTCTACTGTATCAGCTCCACTGTCCACTGTATCAGCTCCACTGACCGTATAGCTGCACTTTGTAGTTCTACAGTTACAGACTGTAGTCCATCTGTTTCTCTGATACCCTGTTACCCTGTTCTTCAGTGGTCAGGACCCCCATGGACCCTCACAGAGCAGGTACTGTTTGGGTGGTGGGTCATTCTCAGCACTGCAGTAACACTGACGTGGTGGTGGTGTGTTAGTGTGTGTTGTGCTGGTGCAAGTGGATCAGACACAGCGGTGCTGCTGAAAACCCAGGACCAGGAGCCGAATCACAGAAACCTCCTGTCGTTTAGTGTCAAGATCTTTCAGGTCAAGGTAAGATTTTCCACTGATTCCTGTTACAGAAGCAAATCTGATCTTAGTTTAGGAATCTTATCTGATCAGATAACCAGCTGTCATGTTTGTGTCCTAGCAACCGACCATAAACACACAGCTGAAACGTAAACACATCATCAGAATAACGTTAAAACATGGGTTATGCTGCGTTACTGGTGTATAAAAAGCTCAAACAGAACCAAAGACAGACAGCAAGCAAGCAAAGTTTATTTATCCAGCGCTTTTTACAGGAGGTGCTGTCATAAAGCAGCTTCACAGATCAATCAGTATTACAGAAAGAAAGCGGCAGCAAGCGGCAACAGTGGCAAGGAAAAACTCCCTAAAAGAGGAAGAAACCTTGAGAGGAACCAAGACTCAGGAGGGGAACCCGTCCTCCTCTGGTCGACAGCAAACAGTGTTAGTATGAAGTTTTATAGAACAAAGTGGGGAAGAAAAGAAGGCAGTGGCTCATTAGATCAGCTTATGATAAAGCAGCAGCAACAGCAGCAGCAGCAGCAGCAGCGGTGGTCAAGCCGATGGCTGGTCAGCAGCGGCACCTGATCAGGGCAGAAGGGCAAACAGCATCAGATGCACAAGATGGGCAGCTGATCAATTCGGCAGAGAAAAGAAGAAAACCCAGAGTCAGCTCTGTAGAGAGTGACTGACCACAGAGTCAGTTCTATAAAGAGTGACTGACCACAGAGTCAGTTCTGTAGAGAGTGACTGACCACAGAGTCAGTTCTATAAAGAGTGACTGACCACAGAGTCAGTTCTGTAGAGAGTGACTGACCACAGAGTCAGTTCTATAAAGAGTGACTGACCACAGAGTCAGTTCTGTAGAGAGCGGCTGACCAGAGTCAGTTCTGTAAAGAGCGACTGACCACAGAGTCAGTTCTGTAGAGAGTGGCTGACCACAGAGTCAGTTCTGTAAAGAGCGGCTGACCACAGAGTCAGTTCTGTAGAGAGTGACTGACCACAGTCAGTTCTGTAGAGAGTGACTGACCACAGAGTCATTTCTATAAAGAGTGACTGACCACAGAGTCAGTTCTGTAGAGAGTGACTGACCACAGAGTCAGTTCTGTAGAGTGACTGACCACAGAGTCAGTTCTGTAGAGAGTGACTGACCACAGAGTCAGTTCTGTAGAGAGTGGCTGACCACAGATTATAACAGAGCAGCAGAGACTCCTGCAGGTCCAGATCTGACAGGGAGACTAATCACCAAAGGCTCCACTATACAAGTGAGTTTTTAGCCTCGACTTAAAGACTGAGGCTGAGTCTGAGTCCCGAACATTAACAGGAAGATTATTCCAGAGCTGGGGGGCTCTGTATGAGAAGTTCTCCCCCCTGATGGAGCTTTATTAGTTCTAGGTACCAGTAGTGAGCAGCACCTTGTGATCTAAGTAGGCATGATGGTTCATAGTGGGAGAGAAGGTCACTCAGGTACTGAGGGGCGAGTCCGTTTAGAGCTTTATAGGTCAGTAATAGGATTTTATAATCAGTGTGAAATTTAACTGGTAACCAGTGCAGGGCTGATAAAACTGGGCTGATATGGCCAAACTTTCTGGTTCCTGTGAGACTCTGGCTGCAGCGTTCTGGACCAGCTGAAGCTTGTTGAGGCTTTTGCTGGGACGTCCAGACAGCAGGGCATTACAGTGTCCAGCCTTAAAGTAATGAATGAATGAACTAGCTTTTCTGCATCCTGTAGGGATAGTGCATTTCTTAATTTTGTGATATTGTGGAGATGCAGGACGGCTGTTCTAGTGATATTAGTTATATGTGCGTCGAAGATCAGTGTCCATCACGACACCAAGACTTTTAACAGATGAGCTTGATGAAACTGAGAGATTGTTAAGTGTTGAGTTAGACAGTTTGTTTCTAGCTGCTTTTGGACCAAGAAGCAGGACCTCTGTTTTATCTGAGTTAAGTAGCAGAAAGTTACTCGACATCCAGTCTTCTATGTCTTTTATTCAGTCCTCAATCTGGCTGAGTTTAATTTTATCATCCGGTTCGCTTGATATATATAACTGGGTGTCATCGGCATAGCAGTGGAGATTTATGCCGTGTTTACTGATAATGGTGCCCAGTGGTAACATATAAAATGTGAATAATATATGCCCTAAAACAGAGCCTTGTGGAACACCATACTTTACTTTTGCAAGGACAGATGATTCACCCTTTACATTAATGAACTGATATCGATCAGTGAGGTAGGACCTGAACCAGGAAAGAGGTATTCCTCTTATCCCTGGAAGGTTTTCTAGTCTATCTAGTAGGATAGAGTGGTCTATTGTGTTAAATGCTGCACTAAGGTCAAGGAGGACTAACAACGACACATTTCCTTGGTCCGTGAATAATAGAAGATCATTTACAGTTTTTACTAGTGCTGTTTCTGTGCTGTGATGTGGCCTAAAACCAGACTGAAATTTTTCATTAAGATGATTCCTATGCAGATAAGAGCTTAATTGTTTATCAGAGTCGCCCCCTGCTGTTTATCAGAGCTCCCCCTGCTGTTTATCAGAATCGCCCCCTGCTGTTTATCAGAGTCGCCCCCTGCTGTTTATCAGAGCTCCCCCTGCTGTTTATCAGAGCGCCCCCTGCTGTTTATCAGAGCTCCCCCTGCTGTTTATCACAGCGCCCCCTGCTGTTTATCAGAGTCGCCCCCTGCTGTTTATCAGAGCCGCCCCTGCTGTTTATCACAGTGCCCCCTGCTGTTTATCAGAGTCGCCCCCTGCTATTTATCAGAGTCGCCCCCTGCTGTTTATCAGAGCTCCTCCTGCTGTTTATCAGAGCGCCCCCTGCTGTTTATCAGAGCTCCCCCTGCTGTTTATCAGAGCGCCCCCTGCTGTTTATCAGAGCTCCCCCTGCTGTTTATCACAGCGCCCCCTGCTGTTTATCAGAGTCGCCCCCTGCTGTTTATCAGAGCCGCCCCCTGCTGTTTATCAGAGCTCCCCCTGCTGTTTATCACAGCGCCCCCTGCTGTTTATCAGAGCGCCCCCTGCTGTTTATCAGAGTCGCCCCCTGCTGTTTATCAGAGCTCCCCCTGCTGTTTATCAGAGTCGCCCCCTGCTGTTTATCAAAGTCGCCCCCTGCTGTTTATCAGAGCTCCCCCTGCTGTTGATCAGAGCGCCCCCTGCTGTTTATCAGAGCGCCCCCTGCTGTTTATCAGAGCGCCCCCTGCTGTTTATCAGAGCGCCTCCTGCTGTTTATCAGAGTCGCCCCCTGCTGTTTATCAGAGCTCCCCCTGCTGTTTATCAGAGCGCCCCCTGCTGTTTATCAGAGCTTCCCCTGCTGTTTATCAGAGTCGCCCCCTGCTGTTTATCAGAGTTCCCCCTGCTGTTTATCAGAGTCGCCCCCTGCTGTTTATCAGAGTCGCCCCCTGCTGTTTATCAGAGCGCCCCCTGCTGTTTATCAGAGTCGCCCCCTGCTGTTTATCAGAGTCGCCCCCTGCTGTTTATCAGAGCGCCCCCTGCTGTTTATCAGAGTCGCCCCCTGCTGTTTATCAGAGTCGCCCCCTGCTATTTATCAGAGTCGCCCCCTGCTGTTTATCAGAATCGCCCCCTGCTGTTTATCAGAGTCGCCCCCTGCTGTTTATCAGAGTCGCTCCCTGCTGTTTATCAGAGTCGCCCCCTGCTGTTTATCAGAGCGCCCCCTGCTGTTTATCAGAGTTGCCCCCCGCTGTTTATCAGAGCGCCCCCTGCTGTTTATCAGAGTCACCCCCTGCTGTTTATCAGAGTGCCCCCTGCTGTTTATCAGAGTCGCCCCCTGCTGTTTATCAGAGCGCCCCCTCCTGTTTATCAGAGTAGCCCCCTGCTGTTTATCAGAGCTCCCCCTGCTGTTTATCAGAGCTCCCCCTGCTGTTTATCAGAGCTCCCCCTGCTGTTTATCAGAATCGCCCCCTGCTGTTTATCAGAATCGCTCCCTGCTGTTTATCAGAATCGCCCCCTGCTGTTTATCAGAGTCGCCCCCTGCTGTTTATCAGAGTCGCTCCCTGCTGTTTATCAGAATCGCTCCCTGCTGTTTATCAGAGTCACCCCCTGCTGTTTATCAGAGTCACCCCCTGCTGTTTATCAGAGTCGCCCCCTGCTGTTTATCAGAGTCGCTCCCTGCTGTTTATCAGAGCTCCCCCTGCTGTTTATCAGAGTCGCCCCCTGCTGTTTATCAGAGTCGCTCCCTGCTGTTTATCAGAGTCGCCCCCTGCTGTTTATCAGAGCGCCCCCTGCTGTTTATCAGAGTCACCCCCTGCTGTTTATCAGAGTGCCCCCTGCTGTTTATCAGAGTCGCCCCCTGCTGTTTATCAGAGCGCCCCCTCCTGTTTATCAGAGTCGCCCCCTGCTGTTTATCAGAGTCACCCCCTGCTGTTTATCAGAGCCACCCCCTGCTGTTTATCAGAGCACCCCCTGCTGTTTACCAGAGTCGCCCCCTGCTGTTAATCAGAGTCGCCCCCTGCTGTTTATCAGAGCTCCCCCTGCTGTTTATCAGAGTCGCCCCCTGCTGTTTATCAGAGCGCCCCCTCCTGTTTATCAGAGTCGCCCCCTGCTGTTTATCAGAGTCACCCCCTGCTGTTTATCAGAGCCACCCCCTGCTGTTTATCAGAGCACCCCCTGCTGTTTACCAGAGTCGCCCCCTGCTGTTAATCAGAGTCGCCCCCTGCTGTTTATCAGAGCTCCCCCTGCTGTTTATCAGAATCGCCCCCTGCTGTTTATCAGAGCTCCCCCTGCTGTTTATCAGAATCGCCCCCTGCTGTTTATCAGAGTCGCCCCCTGCTGTTTATCAGAATCGCCCCCTGCTGTTTATCAGAGCTCCCCCTGCTGTTTATTAGAGTCGCCCCCTGCTGTTTATCAGAGCTCCCCCTGCTGTTTATCAGAGTCGCCCCCTGCTGTTTATTAGAGCTCCCCCTGCTGTTTATCAGAGTCACCCCCTGCTGTTTATCACAGCGCCCCCTGCTGTTCATCAGAGCGCCCCCTGCTGTTTATCAGAGCGCCCCTTGCTGTTTGTCTGTCTGTCTGGTTGTCTTTATGTCTATTTGTCTATCTGTCTTCCTGTCTGTCTGTCTACCTGCCTTTCTGCCTGCCTGTCTGCCTGCCTGTCTGTCTGCCTGCCTGTCTGCATGTCTGTCTGCCTGCCTGTCTCTCTGCCTTGTCTGCTTGTTTGTCTGTCTGCCTGCCTGACTGTTTTATTGTCTGCCTGCCTTCCTGTCTGCCTGTTTGCCTGTCTGCTTGTTTGTCTGTTTGCCTGCCTGTCTGCTTGTTTGTCTGTCTGCCTGCCTGTCTGTCTGTCTGTCTGTCTTCCTGTCTCCCTGTCTGTCTGCCTGTTTGATTGTCTGCTTGCCTTCCTGTCTGCCTGTTTGCCTGTCTGCTTGTTTGTCTGTCTGCCTGCCTGTCTGCCTGTTTGCTTGTTTGTCTGTGTGCCTGTCTGTCTGTCCTCCTGTCTGCCTGTCTGTCTGCCTGTCTGTCTGCCTGTCTGTCTGTCTTCCTGTCTGCCTGCCTGTCTGTTTGTCTGCCTGTCTTCCTGTCTGCCTGCCTGTCTGTCTGTCTGCCTGACTGCCTGTCTTCCTGTCTCCTGTCTATTCTGGAATAGATACTGAGCTAAACTCAGTCATCATGGAGACCAAACAGATCAGAGTTCAGAGTTGAGCTGGTTCTGTTATATGGCCTCTGGATCAGAACCAGCAGAGCAGAAGGAAATGACACGGAATGTGTCGGTGTTCAAGAGCAGCCGACGACTGACACGTCATGATCACGTGCACGACCATGACTTATCGGCGCTGAGGTCAAAGGTCGAGCTGCTCTCCGGCTGCACAGTGACTCACAGCAGAACAACAGCATCGCTGTAATAATCG
The DNA here is from genome assembly GCF_015220715.1 of Pygocentrus nattereri. Classification (NCBI taxonomy): domain Eukaryota; kingdom Metazoa; phylum Chordata; class Actinopteri; order Characiformes; family Serrasalmidae; genus Pygocentrus; species Pygocentrus nattereri. The sequence goes on along the minus strand of NC_051239.1, from coordinate 2,860,594 downwards.
CTGCTTACAGCCTCGGAGGCAAACAGGCCCAAAACCTCCGGTTCCGTGTAAATTACACACATCTGCTTCACACACCGCCCCGACCTACTCAGCTTCTGAGCTAACATGGAAAAGTAAAACATGAAAGGGGCCATAACTTTTTCACAGGCCACGCTTTACATTAAATTTCTTTCCCGTGTTAAACGCAATGAATAAACATGAACAGCGTGCGGGACTCAGGGCACGGCTTCAGGCTCGGCTCTAGTTCTGTTTGCTGGACAGCGTGCGGGAGTCATGGCACAGCTTCAGGCTCGGCTCTGGTTCTGTTTGCTGGACAGCGTGCGGGAGTCATGGCACAGCTTCAGGCTCGGCTCTGGTTCTGTTTGCTGGACAGCGTGCGGGAGTCACGGCACAGCTTCAGGCTTGACTCTGGTTCTGTTTGCTGGACAGCGTGCGGGAGTCACGGCACAGCTTCAGGCTTGACTCTGGTTCTGTTTGCTGGACAGCGTGCGGGAGTCACGGCACAGCTTCAGGCTTGACTCTGGTTCTGTTTGCTGGACAGCGTGCGGGAGTCACGGCACAACTTCAGGCTTGACTCTGGTTCTGTTTGCTGGACAGCGTGCGGGAGTCACGGCACAACTTCAGGCTTGACGCTGGTTCTGTTTGCTGGACAGCGTGCGGGAGTCACGGCACAGCTTCAGGCTTGACTCTGGTTCTGTTCGCTGGACAGCGTGCGGGAGTCATGGCACAGCTTCAGGCTTGACTCTGGTTCTGTTCGCTGGACAGTGTGCAGGAGTCATGGCACAGCTTCAGGCTTGTAGCTGGTTCTGTTTGCTGGACAGCGTGCGGGAGTCAGGGCACGGCTTCAGGCTCGGCTCTGGTTCTGTTTCCTGGACAATGTGTGGGAGTCAGGGCACGGCTTCAGGCTTGACGCTGGTTCTGTTTGCTGGACAGCGTGCGGGAGTCAGGGCACGGCTTCAGGCTCGGCTCTGGTTCTGATTGCTGGACAGCGTGCGGGAGTCAGGGCACGGCTTCAGGCTCGGCTCTGGTTCTGATTGCTGGACAGCGTGCGGGAGTCGCGGCACAGCTTCAGGCTTGACTCAGGTTCTGTTTGCTGGACAGCGTGCGGGAGTCAGGGCACGGCTTCAGGCTCGGCTCTGGTTCTGATTGCTGGACAGCGTGCGGGAGTCGCGGCACAGCTTCAGGCTTGACTCAGGTTCTGTTTGCTGGACAGCGTGCGGAAGTCATGGCACAGCTTCAGGCTTGACGCTGGTTCTGTTTGCTGCACAGCGTGCGGGAGTCGCGGCACAGCTTCAGGCTTGACGCTGGTTCTGTTTGCTGGACAGCATGCGGGAGTCATGGCACAGCTTCAGGCTTGACGCTGGTTCTGTTTGCTGCACAGCGTGCGGGAGTCACGGCACAGCTTCAGGCTTGACTCTGGTTCTGTTTGCTGCACAGCGTGCGGGAGTCGCGGTACAGCTTCAGGCTTGACTCTGGTTCTGTTTGCTGGACAGCGTGCGGAAGTCATGGCACAGCTTCAGGCTTGACGCTGGTTCTGTTTGCTGGACAGCATGCGGGAGTCATGGCACAGCTTCAGGCTTGACTCTGGTTCTGTTTGCTGGACAGCGTGCGGGAGTCATGGCACAGCTTCAGGCTTGACTCTGGTTCTGTTTGCTGGACAGCGTGCGGGAGTCACGGCACAGCTTCAGGCTTGACTCTGGTTCTGTTTGCTGGACAGCGTGTGGGAGTCATGGCACAGCTTCAGACTTGACTCTGGTTCTGTTTGCTGGACAGCGTGCGAGAGTCGCGACACAGCTTCAGGCTTGACTCTGGTTCTGTTTCCTGGACAGTGTGTGGGAGTCATGGCACAGCTTCAGACTTGACTCTGGTTCTGTTTGCTGGACAGCGTGCGAGAGTCGCGACACAGCTTCAGGCTTGACGCTGGTTCTGTTTCCTGGACAGTGTGCGGGAGTCATGGCACAGCTTCAGGCTTGACGCTGGTTCTGTTTGCTGGACAGCATGCGGGAGTCGCGGCACAGCTTCAGGCTTGACTCTGGTTCTGTTTGCTGGACAGCGTGCGGGAGTCACGGCACAACTTCAGGCTTGACTCTGGTTCTGATTGCTGGACAGCGTGTGGGAGTCACGGCACAGCTTCAGGCTTGACTCTGGTTCTGTTTGCTGGACAGCGTGCGGGAGTCACGGCACAGCTTCAGGCTTGGCTCTGGTTCTGTTTGCTGGACAGCGTGCGGGAGTCATGGCATAGCTTCAGGCTTGACTCAGGTTCTGTTTGCTGGACAGCGTGCGGGAGTCATGGCACAGCTTCAGGCTTGACGCTGGTTCTGTTTGCTGGACAGCGTGCGAGAGTCGCGGCACAGCTTCAGACTTGACGCTGGTTCTGTTTCCTGGACAGCGTGCGGGAGTCATGGCACAGCTTCAGGCTTGACGCTGGTTCTGTTTGCTGGACAGCGTGCGGGAGTCATGGCACAGCTTCAGGCTTGACTCTGGTTCTGTTCGCTGGACAGTGTGCAGGAGTCATGGCACAGCTTCAGGCTTGTAGCTGGTTCTGTTTGCTGGACAGCGTGCGGGAGTCATGGCACAGCTTCAGGCTTAACGCTGGTTCTGTTCGCTGGACAGTGTGCGGGAGTCATGGCACAGCTTCAGGCTTGACGCTGGTTCTGTTTGCTGGACAGCATGCGGGAGTCGCGGCACAGCTTCAGGCTTGACTCTGGTTCTGTTTGCTGGACAGCGTGCGGGAGTCACGGCACAACTTCAGGCTTGACTCTGGTTCTGATTGCTGGACAGTGTGTGGGAGTCACGGCACAGCTTCAGGCTTGACTCTGGTTCTGTTTGCTGGACAGCGTGCGGGAGTCATGGCACAGCTTCAGGCTTGACGCTGGTTCTGTTTGCTGGACAGCGTGCGGGAGTCGCGGCACAGCTTCAGGCTTGACTGTGGTTCTGTTTGCTGGACAGCGTGCGGGAGTCATGGCACCGCTTCAGGCTTGACTCTGGTTCTGTTCGCTGGACAGTGTGCAGGAGTCATGGCACAGCTTCAGGCTTGTAGCTGGTTCTGTTTGCTGGACAGCGTGTGGGAGTCATGGCACAGCTTCAGGCTTAACGCTGGTTCTGTTTGCTGGACAGCGTGCGAGAGTCGCGACACAGCTTCAGGCTTGACGCTGGTTCTGTTTCCTGGACAGTGTGCGGGAGTCATGGCACAGCTTCAGGCTTGACGCTGGTTCTGTTTGCTGGACAGCATGCGGGAGTCGCGGCACAGCTTCAGGCTTGACTCTGGTTCTGTTTGCTGGACAGCGTGCGGGAGTCACGGCACAACTTCAGGCTTGACTCTGGTTCTGATTGCTGGACAGCGTGTGGGAGTCACGGCACAGCTTCAGGCTTGACTCTGGTTCTGTTTGCTGGACAGCGTGCGGGAGTCACGGCACAGCTTCAGGCTTGGCTCTGGTTCTGTTTGCTGGACAGCGTGCGGGAGTCATGGCATAGCTTCAGGCTTGACTCAGGTTCTGTTTGCTGGACAGCGTGCGGGAGTCATGGCACAGCTTCAGGCTTGACGCTGGTTCTGTTTGCTGGACAGCGTGCGAGAGTCGCGGCACAGCTTCAGACTTGACGCTGGTTCTGTTTCCTGGACAGCGTGCGGGAGTCATGGCACAGCTTCAGGCTTGACGCTGGTTCTGTTTGCTGGACAGCGTGCGGGAGTCATGGCACAGCTTCAGGCTTGACTCTGGTTCTGTTTGCTGGACAGTGTGCGGGAGTCATGGCACAGCTTCAGGCTTGTAGCTGGTTCTGTTTGCTGGACAGCGTGCGGGAGTCATGGCACAGCTTCAGGCTTAACGCTGGTTCTGTTCGCTGGACAGTGTGCGGGAGTCATGGCACAGCTTCAGGCTTGACGCTGGTTCTGTTTGCTGGACAGCATGCGGGAGTCGCGGCACAGCTTCAGGCTTGACTCTGGTTCTGTTTGCTGGACAGCGTGCGGGAGTCACGGCACAACTTCAGGCTTGACTCTGGTTCTGATTGCTGGACAGTGTGTGGGAGTCACGGCACAGCTTCAGGCTTGACTCTGGTTCTGTTTGCTGGACAGCGTGCGGGAGTCACGGCACAGCTTCAGGCTTGGCTCTGGTTCTGTTTGCTGGACAGCGTGCGGGAGTCATGGCACAGCTTCAGGCTTGACTCAGGTTCTGTTTGCTGGACAGCGTGCGGGAGTCATGGCACAGCTTCAGGCTTGACGCTGGTTCTGTTTGCTGGACAGCGTGTGAGAGTCGCGGCACAGCTTCAGACTTGACGCTGGTTCTGTTTCCTGGACAGCGTGCGGGAGTCATGGCACAGCTTCAGGCTTGACGCTGGTTCTGTTTGCTGGACAGCGTGCGGGAGTCGCGGCACAGCTTCAGGCTTGACTGTGGTTCTGTTTGCTGGACAGCGTGCGGGAGTCATGGCACCGCTTCAGGCTTGACTCTGGTTCTGTTCGCTGGACAGTGTGCAGGAGTCATGGCACAGCTTCAGGCTTGTAGCTGGTTCTGTTTGCTGGACAGCGTGTGGGAGTCATGGCACAGCTTCAGGCTTAACGCTGGTTCTGTTCGCTGGACAGTGTGCGGGAGTCATGGCACAGCTTCAGGCTTAACGCTGGTTCTGTTCGCTGGACAGTGTGTGGGAGTCATGGCACAGCTTCAGGCTTAACGCTGGTTCTGTTCGCTGGACAGTGTGCGGGAGTCACGCCGCGGCTTTATGTTTGATCCCAAAAAGAGACGATGCACTAAAGTAAAGTAAAACCTGCAGCAACTTTTTGCGACTGTGTTTTTGTTTTGGAGGGAGTTAATCAGAGGGAGTTAATCAGAGGGAGTTAATTAGAGGGAGTTAATTAGAATGAGTTAAGCAGAGGGAGTTCATTAGAGGGACTTAATCAGAGGGACTTAATCAGAGGGAGTTAATCAGAGGGAGTTCATTAGATGGAGTTAATTAGATGGAGTTAATTAGAGGGAGTTAATCAGAGGGAGTTAATCAAAGGGACTTAATCAGAGGGAGTTAATCAGAGGGAGTTAATCAGAGGGAGTTCATTAGAGCGAGTTAATCAGAGGGAGTTAATCAAAGGGACTTAATCAGAGGGAGTTAATCAGGGGGAGTTCATTAGAGGGAGTCAATTAGAGGGAGTTAATCAAAGGGAGATAATCAGAGGGAGTTAATTAGAGGGAGTTAATCAGAGGGAGTTCATTAGAGGGAGTTAATCAGAGGGAGTTAATCAGAGGGAGTTAATTAGAATGAGTTAAGCAGAGGGAGTTCATTAGATGGAGTTAATTAGAGGGAGTTCATTAGAGCGAGTCAATCAGAGGGAGTTAATCAAAGGGACTTAATCAGAGGGAGTTAATCAGAGGGAGTTAATCAGAGGGAGTTAATCAGAGGGAATTAATAAGAGGGAGTTAATTAGAGGGAGTTAATTAGAGGGAGTTAATCAGAGAGAGTTCATTAGAGAGAGTTAATTAGAATGAGTTAATTAGAGGGAGTTCATTAGAGCGAGTCAATCAGAGGGAGTTAATCAAAGGGACTTAATCAGAGGGAGTTAATTAGAGGGAGTTAATTAGAGGGAGTTAATCAGACGGAGTTAATCAGAGGGAATTAATAAGAGGGAGTTAATTAGAGGGAGTTAATTAGAGGGAGTTAATCAGACGGAGTTAATCAGAGGGAATTAATAAGAGGGAGTTAATTAGAGGGAGTTAATCAGAGGGAGTTAATCAGAGGGAGTTAATCAGAGGGAGTTCATTAGAGGGAGTTAATTAGAATGAGTTAAGCAGAGGGAGTTCATTAGAGGGACTTAATCAGAGGGAGTTAATCAGAGGGAGTTCATTAGATGGAGTTAATTAGAGGGACTTAATCAGAGGGAGTTAATCAGAGGGAGTTCATTAGAGGGAGTCAATTAGAGGGAGTTAATCAAAGGGACTTAATCAGAGGGAGTTAATTAGAGGGAGTTAATTAGAGGGAGTTAATCAGACGGAGTTAAACTGAGGGAATTAATAAGAGGGAGTTAATTAGAGGGAGTTAATTAGAGGGAGTTAATCAGACGGAGTTAATCAGAGGGAATTAATAAGAGGGAGTTAATTAGAGGGAGTTAATCAGAGGGAGTTAATCAGAGGGAGTTAATCAGAGGGAGTTCATTAGAGGGAGTTAATTAGAATGAGTTAAGCAGAGGGAGTTCATTAGAGGGACTTAATCAGAGGGAGTTAATCAGAGGGAGTTCATTAGATGGAGTTAATTAGAGGGACTTAATCAGAGGGAGTTAATCAGAGGGAGTTCATTAGAGGGAGTCAATTAGAGGGAGTTAATCAGAGGAAGTTAATTAGAGCGAGTTCATTAGAGGGAGTTCATTAGAAGGAGTTAATCAGAGAGAGTTCATTAGAGGGAGTTCATTAAAGGGAGTTCATTAGAGGGAGTTAATCAGAGGGAGTTAATCAGAGGGAGATAATTAGAGGGAGTTAATCAGAGGGAGTTAATCAGAGGGAGTTCATTAGAGGGAGTTAATCAGAGGGAGTTAATCAGAGGGAGTTAATCAGAGGGAGATAATTAGAGGGAGTTAATCAGAGGGAGTCAATTAGAGGGAGTTAATTAGAGGGAGTTAATCAGAGGGAGTTCATCAGAGGGAGTTAATCAGAGGGAGTTAATCAGAGGAAGTTAATTAGAGGGAGTTAATCAGAGGGAGTTAATCAGAGGGAGTTCATCAGAGGGAGTTCATCAGAGGGAGTTAATTAGAGGGAGTTAATCAGAGGAAGTTAATTTGAGGGAGTTAATCAGAGGGAGTTCATCAGAGGAAGTTAATTAGAGGGAGTTAATCAGAGGGAGTTCATCAGAGGCTGTGGACTGTGGATAAATTGGCGCGTAAGTGACGCCGCGCTACCGCAGCGATGACGTCCTGTAATAACGGCTGTATTATGATTAATTAGCTAATTGCGCTCATTACGCTCTTATTATTGTCGTCACTCTGTTGTTTATGAAGGTGCGATTATGATGCGCTGCGCGCGCGGATGCCTGTCGCGAGGGGGCGCGCGTGCCTCTGCCGTCCTGCAGCGCGCGCAGTCCCGGAGCAGCGCAGAGAGTGAGTGAAATCAGCGCGAGACTCTCGCCGCGCTCGGGCCGGAGGAGCGGGTTCACGCGCCGCGGTGTGTGTGTGTGTGTGTGCGCGAGCGCGCGCGCGAGCGAGAGAGGGAGACACGGAGAGCAGTGTGTGAGAGGGACACAGTGCGTGTATGTGTGCGCGCGAGCGTGTATGTGTTTACACGCGGAATGCTGGTCTGATCCGCGCGCGCGTCAGGAGTGCGGAGGACAGCGCGAGCACATGAGCGGAGGACAGCGCGCGAGGAAAAGTCTACAAGTTCGGCGCGGTGAGTCCCGGAGAGACGAGGCTCAACTTCAGCTCCCAGCCTCGCCTCGGAAGCCCCCGTCCCACCTTAAATCCTGCAGCGGCTGCGGCCTCAGGCGCCTCAGTGTAGCTGCTGCACCATTTAAGGTGGAACGGAAAATTCCTGTGAGACGCTGGCGGAGAGGAAACCGCTTTGTGGGGACCCGATGTCCCCAGATTGCGGGAAAAACATGCCGGCGGCTGCCGCGATAGGGCGCTCCGGCAGGTCCTCGGCAGTTCGCGGAGCTTTAACCGGCGCGGATCAGCGCTTAGCGCTAAAACGCGTTTCTGAGGCGCTGTTTGTGGATTTTGAGCCGCGTTTCTTCACAGTTTGTACAGAAATGAGTGAGAAGACCCCACAAAGACAGGAATACAGTGTGTTGATCTGTTTAAAGGGCCCTCATCCCGCGTTACCTGACTTCTCCTGCCTGTCTTGTGTTTACTCCGTCTGTGTGTTTATTCACTGTTAGTTCATGTTTACAGGACGAACGCTGTCGTTTACTTTATGTTGCTGTGCCTTTAAGGCTGATGCATGTAAATGAGAGCTGTTCTGATTGGCCTTGTGCCTTGTGCAGTGTGAGCTGAAACACTCCTTATAGCTTCAGTGTGAATGGGCGGGGCTAAAGTGCACACGTTTCACATTTTGTCCGTGTGTAAATGATTTAAACCAAGTCTGAAATCTGAGACTCTGCACTCAACCTTTTCACACCAAGCCGAAGATCGCAGAGAATATTCACACCTGGACTTCTGTTCATCAGCGGCTGACTTAAGGTGGAGTGGGACTGTGAGGCTGACTTAAGGTGGAGTGGGACTGTGAGGCTGACTTAAGGTGGAGTGGGACTGTGAGGCTGACTTAAGGTGGAGTGGGACTGTGAGGCTGACTTAAGGTGGAGTGGGACTGTGAGGCTGACTTAAGGTGGAGTGGGACTGTGAAGCTGACTTAAGGTGGAGCAGGACTGTGAAGCTGACTTAAGGTGGAGTGGGACTGTGAGGCTGACTTAAGGTGGAGCAGGACTGTGAAGCTGACTTAAGGTGGAGTGGGACTGTGAGGCTGACTTAAGGTGGAGTGGGACTGTGAAGCTGACTTAAGGTTGAGTGGGACTGTGAGGCTGACTTAAGGTGGAGTGGAATTGTGAGGCTGATTTAAGGTGGAGCGGAATTGTGAGGCTGATTTAAGGTGGAGCGGAATTGTGAGGCTGATTTAAGGTGGAGCGGAATTGTGAGGCTGATTTAAGGTGGAGTGGAATAGTGAGACTGATTTAAGGAGGTGTTTGAACTATTCGCTGACAGACTGAGGTTAAAATGCTTAAGCAGCACTTTCACACAGTTTGTCCAGAAATGACTATAAAAACCTTCTGAAAGGTTCTTTAGTAAAGAAAGTGATTCTGTATAGAACCGTGAACACTCAAAGAACCCTTTGCATGGTGAAGTGGTTCTTCAGATTGATGGAGACTGTGCTGTATTTGGTTCTGTATAGCACCATAAAGGGTTCTGTTATTGTTACGATGCATTTTCAAAAAGGTTCTATGTAGAACCAAATACAACACGTTCTTCATCAATCTGAAGAACCATTTTGCGATGGTTAAAGGGTTCTTTGCATCATGAAAGGGTTCGAAATGGTTCTTCAGGTTGTACGGCTGTTTTGGGATATCGGCCCCCAGGTCTGTGGTGTGTACACTCTTAAAAAAGGTGGTTCTTTAAGGGTTCTTTAGTAAAGAAAAGAGTTCTTTAAGTGTTCATGGTTCTATATAGAACCATTTTCTTTACTAAAGAGCCCTCGCAGGACCATCAGAGTGTACATACCACAGACCTGGTCCAGAGTCCAGCCAGCGCCCCGGTCTCAGACCCGGTTTGCTCTGCTGATCTCACGCTCGCCATAAACACGGAGAACAGAGGCGGTTCTCGCCTGTGAGAACCACAATCAGCAGCAGTGATAAACCTTATTTGATATCAGTGGTTTACCGATTTTGCTTGCCTTAATGAAGAGGCGTGATATGAGCGACCGCTAGGGCAGCAGATCATACGGACAGTGCAGCTCTGATGAGCTCTGGTGTTGGATTCCCTCGTGAACTAACATGATTCTGGTGTTCCGAGTGGACCTGAACACGGTGACCAAAGTAAAGACAGAGTGTGACTGGCGCACCAACCAAGGCAGGTCTGAAAGCGCTCTTAGTTCAGCGGGAGTCGTAAGACTGGGCTCAGACTGCAGGCAAATCGGATTTCTCAAATCAGATTATTTGGCTGCGTTCACATTACCGGGCTGAAGTGACACAAATCCAAATTTTTTGCCCTGATGTGACTCAGAGCTGAACACAAATCTGATCTTTTCAAATTGGACCTGAGCCACTCTGGCTACATTTACATTACGCACCTCGTTTCTCAAATCAGATTTTTGGCTGAGATCTTTCACACGATGGTTCTTACTCGTTTAGGTGATTCATTCATGTGACGAACCGGCTCCTGAAATGACCCTCATGAGCTCCTCCTACTCAGTGACGTCACGTGACTGAATCGCTGCATCATCAGCACAAACTAACGAGCAGAACGAGCTTCGCTGAGAAGATCATTAACTCTGATCGGCTCTCAGCTTCATTATTAGAGCCAGACGGAGGAGGAAAAAGGTGAGACCAGCTTCCTTTCCACCGTTTACAGGCTTTAACGGCTGTTCGCCGCTGTTGCCATGGTAACGATGAATGATGGCGTCACATTTAGGTCGCATGGCCACGAATCTGATACGTATCCGATCTAGGACCACATATGAAAGTGGCTCAGGTCGGCTTTGAAAAGCTCAGATTTGTGTCCACACAGCCCTGAAAACACCAGATCTGATTCACATTAGAGCAAGAAATCAGATTCGTGCCACTTGAGCCTGGAAATGTGAGCGCAGCCTTAGTTTAATGGTAGCAGTTAGAGATATTCCGACTAATGTGAAGGCTGCGTTCAGACTGCAGGCAAATCGGATTTCTCAAATCGGATCTTTTGGCTGTGTTCACATTACTAGATCAGATTTTTTGCTGTAATGTGACTCAGATCTGATCACTTTAATTCGGTCGTCATTGATGACAGGTTTGAGTCTCTTATCTCCACGAATGTGAACCGGCATGTTAGAGAGATCAGATCTGAGCAAAAAATCGGATTTGAACATGGAGGCTTATAATGTGAACGCAGCGTTTGTGGTGACAAGTGGTCAAATCTGATTTGTGTGTCCACACGTCACCAGCCTACCCTGCATGGGTTGCCGTAGTAACTACGCAGGTGTGGGTATCTACATATACTATGAAGCACAACTTTATCTATATACAGATGATTCTGCTGAACTGGGTCAGAGTCTGAGCTGAAACACATTCAGACTAAACTCCTTCTGCTCCGAGTGGCTCTGAACCATAATCATCATCATCGTCATCGTCATTGTCGTTAACCGCTTAGTCCAGATAGGGTCGCGGTGTAATTATCATAATTCTGATTATTTTATTACAACTAATGATTAAACATTTCCAAAACAATCAGAACTCGATCCAAACTGGACCGAATGTTTCAATTTCGGCTCATTCTGAGCTCAGAAACTCAGCAGACGCAGCTCTGACCAGCTGTTCACCCAGAAAATCACCACATTTTTTCACTAAAACACTAAAAAGAGCTGAACTGCAGGAAATATGGCGATTCTTAATGCTCCTCACTGACATTCAGACTTTGGGACTCATTTACTGCAAAACACTGGGATCAAACTGCTCACCATGTGGCCATGAGGGACGGGGATGCAGCCCCACCGCCTGCTCTGAAACACAGGGGCGGGGCTAAAATAAGGCTCCGCCTACATAATAAAGGCAGTGTGAAAATGAGGGACCGCAATTACAATGAAACTCAATTAAACTCAATTAAACTCATCATCAATCTAAATATAAAACTTTAAAATAAACCAAAAAACCTAGAAAATACAGAATTAAACGTAAGTATTATTCTATACATGACGCTGCTGTCGGAACAAAACCTCGTATCTCCTAAATAGTAACTTTACAGGAGAAGGAAAAAACCTGCTGTACTTTTAATGGAAGTCAATGGAACCAGAATTTTTCCCAAGTCATTCTGGGCCGGTTCTTTTGGTCCATTCATCACGAAATTTACACACGATGTAAAGAACCGCAGGCATTTTCACATTATGTCAAAAACTGAAAAAGCGATACACTTATTAGTTATGTTATTATTATTATTTTAGGTGTAAATTTAGGGGCTAGTGTTTGGGACAGACTCCTAATGATGAGTTTGTATGTATTTAGCTTGTTACCGTCTCTGTTAATGTTTTGGGATTAAATAGATCAGAACAGAATCCCTGTAATCATCTAAGATCCGGACTCTTCGCTGCTCTGTGTCAGTTTTACTGTGGGACCGATTTTAGTTGGGACTAACTTGAGCGTTTAGAGTGGTGGATAATGGTCATTTGCGTCCGAGTGCAGGTGGTGCAGGTACTTTTGCTGACGGTGTTTCTGGTTTGTGTCGATTTCGGTTCTCGTGCTGCGCTGGTTTACTGAGTTGTCTCAGCAGTGTCAGTGTGTGTTCCAGCTCTGATCTGTGTGTGTGTGTGTGAGAAGCGTGGTTGTAGGAATGAGGCCACAAAGACCCACACCCACACCCACACACACACACACACACACACACACACACACACTCGCACCAGTGGACTGTAGATGCCGTCTAAATGCCGCGAGCTGCAACAAGTCGACACATGAGCTGTTAGCTGCTATATGAGCCCCGAGCTGCTCTCGGAGCTCCGCTTTAACGCTCCGGACCAGCTGACACACTTTCTGCAGCTCCAACACTGAACAGAATCAGAGCTGCTCACAGTGGTGGTGATGGGAACCAGACGTCCCCCTCTAAACGCTCCTCACAGAACTCACTGCCTGATGATTGAGATGCTGTTTTACGAGACTGGTTTTAAAGCAGACTAATCTGGTCAGTATGTCTAATATTTCTCATGTTCAGGCAGTTTAGCTGATTACGGGATCCCTGAACCCAGATCAGGACTCGTTCTGCATCCCTTCTCACTAAATCAGCCGGTCATTTCGCTCGTTTTGCTTGACCCCTCAAAGCTGTCAGTACAGTGGGATACAACCTGAAAGTCTGGAAACGAGTGAAACGACCCCATAATGAGCTTCAGATCCTCAACATGGGAAATATCACAGGTTCAGGATCATGTCACGTGACGAGATTACGTGGTTTTTGCAGTGCGTTCAGGGTGGAGGGATACATGCGGGACATTGCGAGGCCAAAAAAAAAGAGTTTTCATATTTTTCACTGTTTTCCATCCTCAACATTCCTTATAAACTCAGAAGATTCATGTAGGGACTAAATCCAAGTTGATCTTTCGGCTCTAAATCAGGCTTTAAAATCTGTGTATATTTAGTAAAACAGTGAATGTTTTGTGCTGCCCAAAGGAAAACATATATTTCTGTTTATTTATTTATTTATTTTCAGTATTTATTTTTCTTCACTCCTGGGCCAAAATATAACGGTGTTTACTGAGGGTTCTGGCTGGTCCGAGTCAGATCAGCAGTGGATCAGTACTGACTGTAAGTTTACACACAAAGCCGCCACTTTAAAGACATCAGAGTGAAAAACTCCCGTTAAGCTGCTTCGTCTGTTTCTTTAAGCATTTGTTATTAAGACCTTTACGGCTTAGAGTTTTCCATTTTGGGCCGGGAACGTTCGTCATTTGTCCGCGGCAGCTGTCCTTTACGTTGTGTGAAAACTCCACGCTGGTTGGACCGGCACAGAACGTGCAGAACGTTTTTCTCCTGTAACGTTTACGTTTTGGAGACGCTTGTTTTTCTTTGGACAGCAACGATATGCAATATATATCATGTCAAGATTGCGTTTCTCTTGTTTCTAAAGCCGTGTAACCTGTTTTTAGGTGAGGTCGTTCCATTCTGGCGGATAATTTTGCTTGTTTAAAGAAATGTGTGTGGAAGAAGCAGCAATTTCACTGACAGTGAGATCATTTCGCTTAAAAGAAGTTAAAAATGTCTTAAATAAGTTCAATCATCTTATAATAATGTAAATAATCTCAATACGACAGATATTACACATATTGACTAGATTTAAACCTTTAAATGACCAGAGCCCAGAGTTTATTACCCCCTCCTGTAATCTAAGATCAGCTCAGCCAGGTTGCACTGAAGTCCCTGTAGTTCCTGAATCATCGGCCTCAGTGTGTAAGAAGACTCTGGCTTTAAAGGCTTGAGATAATTTCCCTTGATGGTTTGGTGTTATTTGCAGTGTGTTTTGGTGGAGGGATACGTGCAGGGAGCTGTGAGGCCAAAGCCAACTTATTAGAAGACTCGTGTGGGTTCTCTGGTGGTTCTGGATGGTAACTAAAATGTCCATATCTGTGTTGTCGTCATGGCGACGCTTGGTTCCCATCACCATCGCTGTAAAGACGTCTGAACCGTTTCACAGTGAACCCCTGTGGATCCCTCTGTTTAAACCTCTAACATGTTTGTAATAAAAACTGTGATGTTTTCTTTGTTGGTCTTGCGGTAACTGACCATATTAATCCGGTTCACTTTGGGCTGGAATCATCTTTAAACACTGGTTTGGGAAAGAAAACCAATCAAATCCTTGTTTAAAACCTGCTCTTTACACCACGTTGGTTACTGACGTGAAGAGCAACTGTGAAAACCCAACGTCAGTAAAGAAGCTGAGGAGTCCCCAAACTTCTGGTGTGTGTGTGTTGAATATGGGCTGTCCAGTCGAGTGGACGGAGAGCGGAGTGATGATAAATGAGGCGTGAGTTCCTCGTTTGTGCTCTAATGAATCAGAGGGGCTGCGAACTGTAATGACGTATCGACTCGCTCCACAAGCTCCAGCGCTGACCGCCTTCAGCTCCCTCACCTGCCGCACGCCGGCCGATCGGTCAGACGCGCTGCTTATTCATAACAGGGCAGATACACGTCCGTGAACAGATCGAGTTCCTTACATGTGAACTTTAACTCCCCAGCAGCTCTGAGAAGTCACACTATACACTATACACACCGTACGGGAGGGGATTATAAACAGCCGTGATTCTGATTAAAGGGACAAACTGCAGATTATTACTCAGTTATTAACTCTAAATCTTAGCCTTCATTAGCCACTATGAATTATTCACTATATACTATGAATTATTCAGTGTCTACTGTGAATTATTCAGTATCTACTATGAATTATTCAGTATCTACTACGAACTATTCAGTATCTACTATGAACTATTCAGTATCTACTATGAACTATTCAGTATCTACTATGAAATATTCAGTATCTACTATGAATTATTCAGTATCTACTACGAACTATTCAGTATCTACTATAAATTATTCAGTATCTACTACGAACTATTCAGTATCTACTACGAACTATTCAGTATCTACTATGAAATATTCAGTATCTACTATGAATTATTCAATATCTACTATGAACTATTCAGTATCTACTATGAATTATTCAGTATCTACTATGAATTATTCAGTATCTACTGTGAACTATTCAGTATCTACTATGAAATATTCAGTATCTACTATGAATTATTCAGTATCTACTACAAACTATTCAGTATTTACTATAAATTATTCAGTATCTACTACGAACTATTCAGTATCTACTATGAAATATTCAGTATCTACTATGAACTATTCAGTATCCCCTATGAATTATTCAGTATCCACTGTGAATTATTCCGTATCCGCTATGAATTATTCAGTGTCTACTATGAATTATTCAGTATCTACTATGAACTATTCAGTATCTACTATGAATTATTCAGTGTCTACTGTGAATTATTCAGTATCTACTATGGATTATTCAGTATCTACTATGAATGATTCAGTATCTACTATGAACTATTCAGTATCTACTATGAATTATTCAATATCTACTATGAACTATTCAGTATCTACTATGAATTATTCAGTGTCTACTGTGAATTATTCAGTATCTACTATGGATTATTCAGTATCTACTATGAACTATTCAGTATCTACCATGAATTATTCAGTGTCTACTGTGAATTATTCAGTATCTACTATGAATTATTCAATATCTACTATGAACTATTCAGTATCTACTATGAATTATTCAGTGTCTACTGTGAATTATTCAGTATCTACTATGGATTATTCAGTATCTACTATGAACTATTCAGTATCTACCATGAATTATTCAGTATCTACCATGAATTATTCAGTATCTACTGTGAATTCTTCAGTGTCTACTATGAATTATTCAGTATCTACTGTGAATTATTCAGAATCTACTATGAATTATTCAGTATCTACTATGAATTAGCTGAATGGGTGGGGCTAAACCGCTGTAGCTGAACGGTGGAGCTAAACCGCTGTAGCTGAACGGTGGAGCTAAACCACTGTAGCTCAATGGGTGGGGCTAAACCGCTGTAGCTGAATGGGTGGGGCTAAACCGCTGTAGCTGAATGGGTGGGGCTAAACCGCTGTAGCTGAATGGGTGGAGCTAAACCGCTGTAGCTGAATGGTGGGGCTAAACCGCTGTAGCTCAATGGGTGGGGCTAAACCGCTGTAGCTGAACGGTGGAGCTAAACCGCTGTAGCTGAATGGGTGAAGCGAAACCGCTGTAGCTGAATGGTGGAGCGAAACCGCTGTAGCTGAATGGGTGGAGCTAAACCGCTGTAGCTGAACGGTGGAGCTAAACCGCTGTAGCTGAACGGTGGGGCTAATCCGCTGTAGCTGAACGGTGGAGCTAAACCGCTGTAGCTGAATGGATGAAGCTAAACCACTGTAGCTGAATGGGTGGAGCTAAACCGCTGTAGCTGAATGGTGGAGCTAAACCGCTGTAGCTGAATGGGTGGAGCTAAACCGCTGTAGCTGAATGATGGAGCTAAACCGCTGTAGCTGAACGGTGGAGCTAAACCGCTGTAGCTGAATGGTGGGGCTAAACTGCTGTAGCTAAACGGTGGAGTTAAACCGCTGTAGCTGAACGGTGGAGCTAAACCGCTGTAGCTGAATGGGTGGGGCTAAACCGCTGTAGCTGAATGGTGGGGCTAAACCGCTGTAGCTGAATGGTGGAGCTAAACCGCTGTAGCTGAATGGGTGGAGCTAAACCGCTGTAGCTGAATGGTGGAGCTAAACCGCTGTAGCTGAATGAGTGGAGCTAAACTGCTGTAGCTGAATGGGTGGAGCTAAACCGCTGTAGCTGAATGGGTGGGGCTAAACCGCTGTAGCTGAATGGTGGAGCTAAACCGCTGTAGCTGAATGGGTGGAGCTAAACCGCTGTAGTTGAATGGTGGAACTAAACTGCTGTAGCTGAATGGTGGGGCTAAACCGCTGTAGCTGAATGGTGGAGCTAAACCGCTGTAGCTGAATGGTGGAGCTTAAACCGCTGTAGCTGAATGGGTGGAGCTAAACCGCTGTAGCTGAATGGGTGGAGCTAAACCGCTGTAGCTGAATGGGTGGAGGTGAACCGCTGTAGCTGAATGGTGGAGCTAAACCGCTGTAGCTGAATGGGTGGAGCTAAACCGCTGTAGCTGAATGATGGAGCTAAACCGCTGTAGCTGAACGGTGGAGCTAAACCGCTGTAGCTGAATGGGTGGAGCTAAACCGCTGTAGCTGAATGGTGTGATGTCGGCTCAGATCAGCGTGCAGCACTGAGAGATTTCAGATGGAGGAATGTGCTGACGTTAGCATCTAGAGGCTAAAGGCTAAAGCCCTGCAGTCCAGAGCTGTCGGGACGTCGGTTCTGATCTAGTGAGCAGATAAACGTCCAGTCCACAGACCTTTGAAACGTAAACAAAGCTCAGTGCCTCTCCAACACGCAGCCAGATACACACATACCAGCCAGTCGTTCTCTATAGCAGAGCATTCAGAGCAGATGTAGTTATATGTATGTAAAGTTCTGTGCAGTAAACCGTACCTCATACCGTAAATAACACATATTTAACAGCAAATCACCCAGAATCCTCAGCAGCTCACTCTACTCTCAGCATGGTCAGTCAGTGAGTCTCTCTCCCTTCATTCCAGCTTCCGTTCTTCTCAGCAGCCTCACTTTCAGCTCCTCAGAGAAGACACGCCTCCAAAGCTCAGTCTGAGAAGCTGGTTGATGATCAAACCCATTCAGTGGTGCTGAGGTCTGGACTCTGGGGGGGTCAGTCCATCGTCCAGCTTCTTTGTTTGATGTGTCCGTCTCCTTTTCTCAGTGAGGTTATTCTTGATCTGCTACACATCCTTTCAGACCCACAGCGCTGAGTGGTCTTCTCACAGTGGAAGGATGGACAGAAGCACCTGTGGATGTTTTCAGATCTGAAGCAGCTTGATCTTCTCCTCTCTCTCTGAGACCTGTTTATCTGATGGGGCAGTTTTGGGTCGACCAGGTCTTCCAGATGGTTGTGAGGAGACACATGTTGTCTGGATCTTTTAACCAGTTCTCTTATTTTTTGGACAAGTTGAACTCAGAGGTGTACGAGAGCGCTACGTTTAGTACATATACACTTTTGTCAGAGTTTTGGTGGCGACTCTGCATACATAAGATTAGAATCGGCCAGTTTACATTGAAGAGGACAATGTTGGCAAAATGCACTGGCCGTTTATTGGGCATTAGACATTTATTGCCATACTTTGTTTATATATGATGTCGCCTGCAAGAGCAAAATTAATCTACTTCGATGTAGTACACAGATTGAGGTTCCCTAGGGCATATAACCACACAACTAAAGAGAACCACACACTGTTCTGGTGAAGAACACCACACCAGTGCACTCAGTGGTTCCTGTGAGCAGCAATGCTATGATTACAGCACAGTGGTTTTGGAGTGGGTCCATTATTACAGTATGCAGCTACCGTTGTTGTGAGGCCACAGACCTGCATATATAGGGTCTCACAGTGGCTTTACAATGGCTTCAAACACAGCTCAGCCAATCAGGTTTTAAAATCTGTCAGACCATATCAAGATCTACCAAGCCCTTCTAAAAACTACCAAACCACACCAAGAACAAACAAATTAACCACACTGAAAACTACCGGACCACACCAACAAACAAACCACACCAATAACTACCAAACCACACTAAAAACTACCAAACCACACTGAAAACTACCAAACCACACCAAAAACTACCAAACCACACTACAAACTACCAAACCACACCAAGACCAAACAAATTAACCACACTGAAAACTACCGGACCACACCAACAAACAAACCACACCAATAATTACCAAACCACACTAAAAACTACCAAACCACACCAAAAACTACCAAGCCACACTACAAACTACCAAACCACACCAAGAACAAACAAATTAACCACACTGAAAACTACCGGAGCACACCAACAAACAAACCACACCAATAACTACCAAACCACACTAAAAACTACCAAACCACACCAAGAACAAACAAATTAACCACACCGAAAATTACCGGACCACACCAACAAACAAACCACACCAATAACTACCAAACCACACTAAAAACTACCAAACCACACTGAAAACTACCAAACCACACCAAGAACGACCAAGCTACACTGAAAACTACCAAACCACACCAAAAACTACCAAACCACACTACAAACTACCAAACCACACCAAGACCAAACAAATTAACCACACCAAAAACTACCGGACCACACCAACAAACAAACCACACCAATAATTACCAAACCACACTAAAAACTACCAAACCACACTGAAAACTACCAAACCACACCAAGAACGATCAAGCTACACTGAAAACTACCAAACCACACCAAAAACTACCAAGCCACACTACAAACTACCAAACCACACCAAGACCAAACAAATTAACCACACCAAAAACTACCGGACCACACCAACAAACAAACCACACCAATAATTACCAAACCACACTGAAAAACACCAAACCACACTGAAAACTAACAAACCACACCAATAACGACCAAGCTACACTGAAAACTACCAAACCACACCAAAAACTACCAAACCACACTACAAACTACCAAACCACACCAAGACCAAACAAATCAACCACACCAAAAACTACCGGAGCACACCAACAAACAAACCACACCAATAATTACCAAACCACACTGAAAACTACCAAACCACACCAAAAACTACCAAGCCACACTACAAACTACCAAACCACACCAAGACCAAACAAATTAACCACACCAAAAACTACCAGACCACACCAACAAACAAATCACACCAATAATTACCAAACCACACCAATAACGACCAAGCTACACTGAAAACTACCAAACCACACCAAGAACTACCAAACCACACCAAGACCAAACAAATTAACCACACCAAAAACTACCGGACCACACCAACAAACAAATCACACCAATAATTACCAAACCACACCAATAACGACCAAGCTACACTGAAAACTACCAAACCACACCAAGAACTACCAAACCACACCAATACCAAAGAAATTAACTACACTGAAAACTACCGGATCTCACCAACAAACAAACCACACCAATAACAACCAAGCCACACTGAAAACTACCAAACCACTCCAATAACAACCAAGCCACACCAACTGCTACCCAAACACCTCGTGAACCAAGTAAGGCTGTGATAATATTACAGCTATTGCTCAACTGTATTAAGTGCTGCTGTGCATTTAATTGATTAGTTAGGCTATTGATTTGTTATCTGAGGTATCAGTACTGAGGTATTAAAGCTGCCATTAGAACTGAAGGCACTGTTTTGGTGCTGATCCAGCTCACTCTCCCTTGTGCTGGCACTGTCCTGCTCTGTGCGGTCAGGTTTGCTCTGCTGACCAAGACTTTTCCACTGACCTCCTGAAAGAGAAGTGGACGGGCGATCAGATCTCACCAGATTGCATACCTCCCCTCACTTTAATACCAGCCATATAAGCCCCATCAGTCATGCCTGACCGTCTCTTTAAAGAGCCCGTATCCCACGGTTACTTCTGCTTTATATTCCCCGAGGTTCACTTATTAGCTTTGTGGGGTTTAATGAACCAAAGACAGTCATAGTTAATTTCTACATCACCATCCTCCAACCTCTCTTACAGTCAATTAAACAGAGTGTTTCTGTTACTGGGCCTCCAATACTTATTTATGTAAATGAGCTCTGTTCTGATTGGCTGGACTGTATTGGCTTCATTTTGGATCCTCTCAAGGGAACAGACCAATCTGTAAACGTTTTCAAAATATGCAGTTATTCAGTGTTTTAAATTGTACTCGGATGTTTACAAGCAAGGTACGTGACTTTGTTCAGGTGAAAACAATGAAACCCCAGCAATAATGACCAAACCATACCGAAAACTGCCCATCCCCACCATGAACTACCAAATCATGCTGAAAACTACCAGACCACACCAAGAACTACCAAACCACAGCAATTAACTACCAAACCACACCAAGAACTACCAAATCACACCAATTAACTACCAAGCCACAGCAATTAACTACCAAACCACACCAAGAACTACCAAATCACACCAATTAACTACCAAGCCACAGCAATTAACTACAAAACCACATCAAGAACTACCAAACCACACAAATTAAACTACCAAACCACACCAAGAACTACCAAACCACACCAATTAACTACCAAACCACACCAATTAACTACCAAACCACACCAATTAACTACCAAATCACACCAATAACGACCAAGCCACACTGAAAACTACCAAACCACACCAATACCAAACAAATTAACTATACCGAAAACTACCAGACCACAGCAAGAACTACCAAACCACAGCAATTAACTACCAAACCACGCCAATAACAACCAAGCCACACTAAAAACTACTAAACCACACCAATTAACTACCAAACCACACCAGTAATGACCAAACCATACAAAACTACCAAACCAGACCAATAACCAGCTTGGTTTGAGAATCCTCCATTCCACCTTAAATGGTGTTGCAGTTTCATTGTGCTAGCATTTAAGGTGGACCAGGACATTCGATTTAGAAGCTGTGAACAACGTCAACGTCCGCCTGGTTTAAAGATGCAGTCCACTGCTGTAGGATGAATGGGCGGGGCTAAACTGCTGTAGACTGAATGGGAGGAGCTAAAGTGCTCTAAGTTGTATGGGTGGGGATAAAATGCAGTTGTCATATGTAAATGTTTTCATGGTTATGACATCACAAAAACAAAAACAGTGGGTTAAAAACAGCTGTATGTGTTTCCATGCAGACCACGCTGTGCGCTGGCATGACTGGCATGTTTTGAAACTTTAGCGGTGTTTACGTGAAGAAGGCAGGGGAAGTGTGTGATATGGGCCCTTTAATGCTGTTAGAGCTCCTGGGGCCGGCAGCGTGGTGCGGGGGGCCCGTGCCATTAGTCATGTAAAAGTGTTTACACAGGCTTTGCTGTTTATTTGACTGCATAACTCCTGTTTGCCTACTTGTGCAACTGCAGTGACTAAATTTGAACTTTGAACTCCACCGCCCCAAAAAGAAACCCCCCACACCCCCCTCCCCCCACCCCTACCGATCCGGACGCCTCGTCTTGCGTCCTGCAGGTGTGACCTTCCCCTTGTTCCACCTGCTTATCTGCAGCACTGCTTTCTTAAATATTAGTACTGCTGTTTGTCTTTTCACTTCCCTATGAAGAGTGTGTTAAAGTGGTAGTTTGGAGAAATGTATTATTATTATTATTAATATTATTATTATTATTATTCACCTACAGGGACTTCAGTGCAAACTGGCTGAACTATTCTTCGATTATAGAAGTGTAATAAAACTTTGGGCTCTGGCCATTTAACAGGTTAATCATCCAAGACATGTTTAAAGTCCGAGTAGTTGAGCTAATGTACTTTACTCCGTGTTTATCGATCACAGTGTCAGAAACCACAAAGTTAAATTTACATTTTATTTACCGTCCAGAACCACCAGAGAACCTACACGAGTCTTCTGAGTTTATATGGAATGTTGATGATGGAAACCAGTGGAAAATCTGGAATACTGAGTTTTCTTTGGGGACTATTTTGCCGCACAGCGCCCTGCATGTCTCCCTCCACCATGAATGGAGTTGAAGTTCTCTAAACTCTCATAAAACAGCGTCTCAGTCATCAGGCAGTGAATTCAGAACCAGTTCATGTAGGAACTTTCTGTGAGGAGCTTTTAGAGGGGGACGTCTGGTTCCCATCACCACCACTGGGAACATGCTGCTTGTAAATAAAAGAGCACTCGTTTGACGTCCTATGTTTTCCGCATCTTCCGCTTCTGTGCCGATGCCACAGTGGTGTCAGAAGTGGGATTCGCACCCATGCCACTATAACTGGCTTGCAACGTATGAGTTCTGTTATGATTGGCTTTTAATGTCTGAGATCTAATATGATTGACTGATTGTTACATCAGTCAGTCTCTGTTGGTACAGCAGAGGCAGCACTGCATTAGAGCAGCAGCGCTCTCCCAGGTCATGCCCTGCTATTACAGTATATTGTGAATAAGAATTGATTCAGACCATGTTCGTGACTGAATGATTTGTTAAAGTTTGTGTAGTGTTATGTTTGTTGTTTTGGTAGTGACAATATGGAATATTCAGTCATTACGTTTAATAAAATATGTTTTTTAAAATTAATATTATTTATTATTATTATTATTATTTATTTATTACTAAATTATGTATAAGGTCACTTACAGCAAAAGGATTTTAGTCTGATGTTTTTCTCCAGTGGTTCACATAAACCACTTAAACCACTTAATTAAAACATTATAAACATTAAATTAATAAACCCCAATTAGCAATTCAGCAAACTTTTCATCCAAAAATGTTCAAAAATGTGCACTTTTGGTTTTGGTGGCCCAAATTCTGGTGCATTCCTAAAATGGATTATTAATTTGGAGCTTATAACATTTGCATTATCAAATAACACAGATCCGCTTTCTTATTTGTCCTGTTTGTGTGTTTATATGTTTGTATATATGAGTTTGTTTTGCTGCAGTTGTGTTTGCACTGGAGTGTGTTTTTAGCAGCAGGCTGCAGTTTTGGAGGTCAAGGGTCACGCAATCTCTCTCTGCGTTCAGAGACTCTGTGAGCCAATCGGATTTAAGGGAGTTTCCTTCCTCCCCTTTCAGGCTCCGCCCCTCTGTTTGCTTGCCATCACACCCTTATACACACACACACACACACACTCTCCCGGGGGTCCTGAAACATTCCAGCAAACACAAGACCCTGTTCACCCTCCACCAGCACACCAGGCCTCCCAGCCGAGGGGGGATACCGAGGGAGGATACCGGGGGGATACCAGTGGGGGCGGTTTAAATCAGCGCTCAGGGTCGCCTGCCGAAAAATTCTCCACTGAGGTGGTGAAACTTCTTGGGGGGAGGGGAGTTCAGCGCAGCTTTTAAAGTGATAGTACATCAGATTTCAGGATCACTCGAGGCGTGTTGAGTGTCTAATGTGGCCAACAAGTAACGGGGGCTTGTAGCCCACCAGTTGGCATGGTGCTAACTGCACTCCTACGACATCACACGCTCCCCTGAACGCGTTAGTACAGTTGCCTTCGTATTGACCGGCTTTTTATTGGAATCGTCTGATCCACCTTAAATGACTCCACCAGTTAAGGTGGAACAGACAATTAGAAACAAGAAGCTGGCAAATATGGACGCAGCTTAGGCTTCGTGTGGCCTCTTATCGGGCCTAACAGGTAGGAAAACTATGGGGATGATGACAGTAACGATTTTAAGGGGCAAAAAATGATCCAATAATCGATAATATATCGGCTGATACAATTTTATATGAGTTGTTTTATTTAGTTTTAGCTGAAGAGTGCTTTATAGACTGATATCAATGTCCTCTTCTCTCTGGCTACACTTCTTAAAAGTCTAGTTAATGACAGAATGTCAGGCTTGAAGGACAATCCCACCATATTTTCAAAGTTCTGCCGTAATTATGTGGTTGAGATGTAAACAAAGATACAGACTGAACTGGAAAATCTGATTACAGTAACAGACATTTAAACAGTGTAAATGTTTAGCAGCAGAATAACGTGTTACAGCTCCTCACAGTGGTGGTGATGGGAACCAGACGTCCCCCCTCTAAAAGCTCCTACAGAAAGTTCCTACATGAACTGGTTCTGAATTCACTGCCTGATGACTGAGACGCTGTTTTATGAGAGTTTAGAGAACTTCAACTCCATTCATGGTGGAGGGAGACATGCAGGGCGCTGTGCGGCAAAATAGTCCCCAAAGAAAACTCATTATTCCAGATTATTCCACTGTTTTCCACCATCAACATTCCATATAAGCTCAGATGACTCGTGTAGGTTCCATGGTGGTTCTGGATGGTAAATAAAGTGTCTATATCTGTGTTGTAGTCATGGCGACGCCTGGTTCCCATCACCACCACTGTAAAGACGTCTGAGCCGTTTCACACCAAACCCTCTGAACCTCTGATTACACCCCAGTTTTGTAAAATCAGCCTTTGCTGGGTATAAAATGACAAAAACATGAGCAAATCGCTGCTGTTTACCATGGAATTCTTTCCTTTCCATCATCCGGAGATCATCCTGCATTAAGGCCATTAGAGCCCATTGTGCAGTGCAGCGTTAGTCATCATCTACTGAG
Organism: Pygocentrus nattereri; assembly: GCF_015220715.1. Classification (NCBI taxonomy): domain Eukaryota; kingdom Metazoa; phylum Chordata; class Actinopteri; order Characiformes; family Serrasalmidae; genus Pygocentrus; species Pygocentrus nattereri. The sequence goes on along the minus strand of NC_051239.1, from coordinate 2,835,672 downwards.
GGGTTAAAAGGGTTAGAAGAAGCTTGCAGCACATACCATATTCAGCCATTTTCATCGGAAACTCAAGAACCCCTTCCAAGGACATTGTGTAGAAGTTAATAATGATGAGGAACGTCATCTCACTGTTCACTTCAGGTTATTTATGGATGTATTTTTGGCTTCTGATCAAGCGTTTTTTGTTGAGCTCCCTCTCAGAGTGGAATTTAGGTTGACAGTATAAGAATATATCACTTCGGTTCCCTCGCTCAGCTTCTGCTCGCTGCTCGGCTCCTTTCAGACTCAAGAAAAGGACGTCTGTAAATGTCAGGGCTGGATAAATATTGCACACTTAATGAACGAGGCTTATTTTATTGCTTTTTATGTTTAGATAGAAAGCGCTTTCATATGCTGGAGAGGTTTATTTAGGCTTTTCTGTGTGTCAACCGTGCAGACAGAGCAGGTACATCATTAGAAGCCCTTTAGTGGCCACACATGGTCCACACAGTCGCTCTGACAGACTGTAATACACTACAGGAAGCGTAGGGGGCGATACGGCTTCTACTGTTTCATTTAAAAAGCTCTATAATGTTCATATGATCCACACAGTCGCTCTGACAGACTGTAATACACTACAGGAAGCATAGGGGGCGATACGGCTTCTACTGTTTCATTTAAAAAGCTCTATAATGTTCATATGATCCACACAGTCGCTCTGACAGACTGTAATACACTACAGGAAGCGTAGGGGGCGATACGGCTTCTACTGTTTCATTTAAAAAGCTCTATAATGTTCATATGATCCACACAGTCGCTCTGACAGACTGTAATACACTACAGGAAGCGTAGGGGGCGATACGGCTTCTACTGTTTCATTTAAAAAGCTCTATAATGTTCATATGATCCACACAGTCGCTCTGACAGACTGTAATACACTACAGGAAGCGTAGGGGGCGATACGGCCTCTACTGTTTCATTTAAAAAGCTCTATAATGTTCATATGATCCACACAGTCACTCTGACAGACTGTAATACACTACAGGAAGCGTAGGGGGCGATACGGCTTCTATGGTTTCATTTAAAAAGCTCTATAATGTTCATATGATCCACACAGTCGCTCTGACAGACTGTAATACACTACAGGAAGCGTAGGGGGCGATACGGCTTCTACTGTTTCATTTAAAAAGCTCTATAATGTTCATATGATCCACACAGTCGCTCTGACAGACTGTAATACACTACAGGAAGCGTAGGGGGCGATACGGCTTCTACTGTTTCATTTAAAAAGCTCTATAATGTTCATATGATCCACACAGTCGCTCTGACAGACTGTAATACACTACAGGAAGCGTAGGGGGCGATACGGCTTCTACTGTTTCATTTAAAAAGCTCTATAATGTTCATATGATCCACACAGTCGCTCTGACAGACTGTAATACGCTACAGGAAGCGTAGGGGGCGATACGGCTTCTACTGTTTCATTTAAAAAGCTCTATAATGTTCATATGATCCACACAGTCGCTCTGACAGACTGTAATACACTACAGGAAGCGTAGGGGGCGATATGGCTTCTACTGTTTCATTTAAAAAGCTCTATAATGTTCATATGATCCACACAGTCGCTCTGACGGACTGTAATACACTACAGGAAGCGTAGGGGGCGATACGGCTTCTACTGTTTCATTTAAAAAGCTCTATAATGTTCATATGATCCACACAGTCGCTCTGACAGACTGTAATACACTACAGGAAGCGTAGGGGGCGATACGGCTTCTACTGTTTCATTTAAAAAGCTCTATAATGTTCATATGATCCACACAGGATGTGTTGTGTTGTGTGAATAATGGCTCGTTGCAGCTCTAGTCACATTACAGTAACAGCCCTGAGAGATAAAATGTTTTTGACCTTTTCAGTGAACGCCAGATGGGCAGTAAAGGTCAGAAAGGCCGCTTATGACTGTCCATACGCTTTAGAAAAGCTCTTCACCTGTGAGAGAGTGAGAGGGACAGAGGGAGGGAGAGAGAGAAAGGAAGAGGGGGAGAGAGAGAAAAGAAGAGGGGGAAGGAGAGAGAGAGAGAGAGAGAGAGAGAGAGGGCGTGGTCGAGAGCCCTTAGACAGAAGAGGCGAGGGATGATTGTTGTGGGTGCAGAGTGGGTCTCCCTGAGGGACGCTGAACAGAAGAATGAAGCAGAACAGGCAAAACCCCATCAGTCTCCTTCCTCTTATACAGGAACAGGCTTTTAGACGTTTCTTCACATTTTTCTCCTCCTCTTTCACTCAGAGCGCCTCTCAGTTGCTCTTCTGCTGTTTCTACCCTGAAATAAATGGCACATTTCATTTAAAACTGGCTGGCTGGTTCAGAACATCTGTTGCTACTTCAGCGTTACCTCTGCAGGCTGCCTGCGCTGTTCACAGCAAAGCAATTAACATAATCAGCTGACCAGCGTTACTCAAGCTAATTACATTGAGTTTTCCTAAGGAACCTGAGTGACGTACCACAGCCATTAATCTTCACAATCATCGGTTTACGTTCTGAGAAATAGGATTTTAAGTGTGTGTGTTTTCATCAGGTTGTTAACAGATGACACCTTTAGAGGGCGGAGCTGAGCGGCGTTTGTTTATTTGATGGTTGTTAATGACGTCTTTATAGGGAGGAGCTGAGCGGAGTTTGTTTATTTGATGGTTGTTAATGACGTCTTTATAGGGCGGAGCTGAGCGGCGTTTGTTTATTTGATGGTTGTTAATGGCGTCTTTAGAGGGCGGAGCTGAGCGGCGTTTGTTTATTTGATGGTTGTTAATGACGTCTTTAGAGGGCGGAGCTGAGCGGCGTTTGTTTATTTGATGGTTGTTAATGACGTCTTTAGAGGGCGGAGCTGAGCGGCGTTTGTTTATTTGATGGTAGTTAATGTCGTCTTTAGAGGGCGGAGCTGAGCGGCGTTTGTTTATTTGATGGTAGTTAATGTCGTCTTTAGAGGGCGGAGCTGAGCGGCGGTTGTTTATTTGATGGTAGTTAATGTCGTCTTTAGAGGGCGGAGCTGAGCGGCGTTTGTTTATTTGATGGTTGTTAATGTCGTCTTTAGAGGGCGGAGCTGAGCGGCGTTTGTTTATTTGATGGTTGTTAATGAAGTCTTTAGAGGGCGGAGCTGAGCGGCGTTTGTTTATTTGATGGTTGTTAATGACGCCTTTAGAGGGCGGAGCTGAGCGGCGTTTGTTTATTTGATGGTTGTTAATGACGTCTTTAGAGGGCGGAGCTGAGCGGCGTTTGTTTATTTGATGGTTGTTAATGACGTCTTTAGAGGGCGGAGCTGAGCGGCGTTTGTTTATTTGATGGTTGTTAATGACGTCTTTAGAGGGCGGAGCTGAGCGGAGTTTGTTTATTTGATGGTTGTTAATGACGTCTTTAGAGGGCGGAGCTGAGCGGCGTTTGTTTATTTGATGGTTGTTAATGACGTCTTTAGAGGGCGGCGCTGAGCGGCGTTTGTTTATTTGATGGTTGTTAATGACGCCTTTAGAGGGCGGAGCTGAGCGGAGTTTGTTTATTTGATGGTTGTTAATGACGTCTTTAGAGGGCGGAGCTGAGCGGCGTTTGTTTATTTGATGGTTGTTAATGACGTCTTTAGAGGGCGGAGCTGAGCGGCGTTTGTTTATTTGATGGTTGTTAATGACGTCTTTAGAGGGCGGAGCTGAGCGGCGTTTGTTTATTTGATGGTTGTTAATGACGTCTTTATAGGGCGGAGCTGAGCGGAGTTTGTTTATTTGATGGTTGTTAATGACGTCTTTAGAGGGCGGAGCTGAGCGGCGTTTGTTTATTTGATGGTTGTTAATGACGTCTTTAGAGGGCGGAGCTGAGCGGCGTTTGTTTATTTGATGGTTGTTAATGACGTCTTTAGAGGGCGGAGCTGAGCGGCGTTTGTTTATTTGATGGTTGTTAATGACGTCTTTAGAGGGCGGAGCTGAGCGGCGTTTGTTTATTTGATGGTTGTTAATGACGTCTTTAGAGGGCGGAGCTGAGCGGCGTTTGTTTATTTGATGGTTGTTAATGTCGTCTTTAGAGGGCGGAGCTGAGCGGCGTTTGTTTATTTGATGGTTGTTAATGACGTCTTTAGAGGGCGGCGCTGAGCGGCGTTTGTTTATTTGATGGTTGTTAATGACGTCTTTAGAGGGCGGAGCTGAGCGGCGTTTGTTTATTTGATGATCGTTAATGACGTATTTAGAGGGCGGAGCTGAGCGGCGTTTGTTTATTTGATGGTAGTTAATGACGTCTTTAGAGGGCGGCGCTGAGCGGCGTTTGTTTATTTGATGGTTGTTAATGACGTCTTTAGAGGGCGGAGCTGAGCGGCGTTTGTTTATTTGATGGTTGTTAATGACGTCTTTATAGGGCGGAGCTGAGCGGAGTTTGTTTATTTGATGGTTGTTAATGACGTCTTTAGAGGGCGGAGCTGAGCGGCGTTTGTTTATTTGATGGTTGTTAATGACGTCTTTAGAGGGCGGAGCTGAGCGGCGTTTGTTTATTTGATGGTTGTTAATGACGTCTTTAGAGGGCGGAGCTGAGCGGCGGTTGTTTATTTGATGGTAGTTAATGTCGTCTTTAGAGGGCGGAGCTGAGCGGCGTTTGTTTATTTGATGGTTGTTAATGTCGTCTTTAGAGGGCGGAGCTGAGCGGCGTTTGTTTATTTGATGGTTGTTAATGTCGTCTTTAGAGGGCGGAGCTGAGCGGCGTTTGTTTATTTGATGGTTGTTAATGAAGTCTTTAGAGGGCGGAGCTGAGCGGCGTTTGTTTATTTGATGGTTGTTAATGACGCCTTTAGAGGGCGGAGCTGAGCGGCGTTTGTTTATTTGATGGTTGTTAATGACGTCTTTAGAGGGCGGAGCTGAGCGGCGTTTGTTTATTTGATGGTTGTTAATGACGTCTTTAGAGGGCGGAGCTGAGCGGCGTTTGTTTATTTGATGGTTGTTAATGACGTCTTTAGAGGGCGGAGCTGAGCGGAGTTTGTTTATTTGATGGTTGTTAATGACGTCTTTAGAGGGCGGAGCTGAGCGGCGTTTGTTTATTTGATGGTTGTTAATGACGTCTTTAGAGGGCGGCGCTGAGCGGCGTTTGTTTATTTGATGGTTGTTAATGACGCCTTTAGAGGGCGGAGCTGAGCGGAGTTTGTTTATTTGATGGTTGTTAATGACGTCTTTAGAGGGCGGAGCTGAGCTGCGTTTGTTTATTTGATGGTTGTTAATGACGTCTTTAGAGGGCGGAGCTGAGCGGCGTTTGTTTATTTGATGGTTGTTAATGACGTCTTTAGAGGGCGGAGCTGAGCGGCGTTTGTTTATTTGATGATCGTTAATGACGTATTTAGAGGGCGGAGCTGAGCGGCGTTTGTTTATTTGATGGTTGTTAATGACGTCTTTAGAGGGCGGAGCTGAGCGGCGTTTGTTTATTTGATGGTTGTTAATGACGTCTTTAGAGGGCGGAGCTGAGCGGCGTTTGTTTATTTGATGGTTGTTAATGATGTCTTTAGAGGGCGGAGCTGAGCGGCGTTTGTTTATTTGATGGTTGTTAATGACGTCTTTAGAGGGCGGAGCCGAGCGGCGTTTGTTTATTTGATGGTTGTTAATGTCGTCTTTAGAGGGCGGAGCTGAGCGGCGTTTGTTTATTTGATGGTTGTTAATGACGTCTTTAGAGGGCGGAGCTGAGCGGCGTTTGTTTATTTGATGGTTGTTAATGACGTCTTTAGAGGGCGGCGCTGAGCGGCGTTTGTTTATTTGATGGTTGTTAATGACGTCTTTAGAGGGCGGAGCTGAGCGGCGTTTGTTTATTTGATGGTTGTTAATGTCGTCTTTAGAGGGCGGAGCTGAGCTGCGTTTGTTTATTTGATGGTTGTTAATGACGTCTTTAGAGGGCGGAGCTGAGCGGCGTTTGTTTATTTGATGGTAGTTAATGTCGTCTTTAGAGGGCGGAGCTGAGCGGCGTTTGTTTATTTGATGGTTGTTAATGTCGTCTTTAGAGGGCGGAGCTGAGCGGCGTTTGTTTATTTGATGGTTGTTAATGTCGTCTTTAGAGGGCGGAGCTGAGCGGCGTTTGTTTATTTGATGGTTGTTAATGTCGTCTTTAGAGGGCGGCGCTGAGCGGCGTTTGTTTATTTGATGGTAGTTAATGACGTCTTTAGAGGGCGGAGCTGAGCGGCGTTTGTTTATTTGATGGTAGTTAATGACGTCTTTAGAGGGCGGCGCTGAGCGGCGTTTGTTTATTTGATGGTTGTTAATGACGTCTTTAGAGGGCGGAGCTTTGTACTTCGCTGTATGATGTTTATTCTGACTCTCTGAGCTTCAGTACTGCTTTAATGACGACCCTTCAAATTTCCAGCCCTGAGAACCGACCTGTTCTTCACGGTTCTCCTGCTTCACCCTGTTCAGGTTATGAGGAGCTGGAGGTGGAGCTGCATTGGCGAGTTAGCGAGCCTGTTTGTCCACTCCGAACTTTCCCCCAGTTGGTAATTGCAGACCAGCCCAGGCTTCAGGGGATCCTCCGGCTAACAGCACCGAAGAGACGGCTGTAAAGCCAGGCCTCAGGGTGGGACCTTCACGCTCTAATCCAATCCATGCCGGAGAACACTCAAACGCTCCATCTAGAACAGGTTCATTAAAATAAATTGCCCGGTTAGGAAAGGGCACTCAGTGTCCACTTTCTGCCCACATCCATTTAGTGGGCAGCAGGAAACATAAAGAAAGGGATTAGATTCTTTTCATTAGCTTCTAATCGGCCTGGGAGGTCGTGTGGAACGTGTTTACGGCTGTTTCGGGGGGGTTATCATGCGCGGCGGGCGGCCAGCAGCACGATTTCACCGCGAAACAACATCAAAAGGAAGAGGAACATTAAGCAGAAATCACGACATGATGCGCACCTCGTTTTTCCACACCAGCTCACGACAACGACGGCATTAATTTAGCTTTTTTAGACGTGAAGCGCTTCTTGGATTTTGTAACTCGTTTTTTGAAGATTCTCCACAAGGGGGCGCTGTTATGACCAGCTTTTGGCTTTAGATCAGAGTTCAACCCCCCAGACAAACTGATGTTCGCGTCGTGTTCAGCGGCGTCTCAAATCTGCAGTGTTTCATCAGATCAAAGCGTCCTGGTCCAGTCGGTGTATCTCATATCTCTGCGTATGAGGTGGGCGTTTTGCTGCTTTTAGGAACTAATAATAATTCTTTATCATTTATCATTAAGCGAACAACGTTGGGAACAGGTGGAATAATCTCGTATTATCTTTATAACAACATCGTAGGGATAAATTTATATACACTCACCGGCCACTTTATTAGGTAGTAAAAGGTTGGACCACCTTTTGCCTTCAGAACTGTCTTAATTCTTCATGGTACACTTTCAACAAGGTGCTGGAAACGTTCCTCAGAGATTCTGGTTGGTTATTTGAGTTCCTGCTGCCTTTCTATGAGCTAGAACCAGGTTTAAGGTGGAGGAGCTGTAATTTGAACCTTTTAAACTCCTCAGGACCACCGGTGGCTCCAAACCGCTCTTGGTCATGTTCTCCATAACGTTCATACTCCATAAGCTCCATTCAGAAGCTGGGCGTCGTGTGAGGCTGTAGCTCTTCTCTCCAGTCTAATAGACGGTGATGTCATTTTAAACCCTTATAATAAAAGAAGCTGAACTTTGTTTTTCTACTGAAAGTCGACCCGTTTTTCCCCAAATCTGGGCTCTAAACTATAAACAGACGGCGTCTTTTCAGTGATCTGCTCTGGAAACATCACTTTAATAAAACAACACAAAGAGCGGTGGAGATTTTTGGCTTTCAGCAGTAAATTATAAGTATGTAGTGACATGTGGAGATCATAAAACACACGTTCTGTTCATTTGAGGGGCTTTTACAAAATAAATAAATAAATAAAAAATCTACATTTATTTCACGCAGTTACTGAATAATTAGCCTCATGATTTGGTCACGAAAATTCAGATGGACAAACCCAAACATGCCCTGGGGAATACGAGGCAGCGTAAACGTGATGTGAACACAAAACGACTTTCCTTTTTCCCTCTGAGCTGTTTTGTCATTTTAAACAGCTGGAGTCCGGCTGGACCGTAACGAGGCGACGGACGATGATGCTGATTTCAGTGTAGTCTGTTTCTCTGGGCCGTCAGAGTCCAGAGTGCAGAAAACGCTGGAATAAACATAACGCTGCAAAAAAGTGTCGCAGCAAGTAAAAGATCTTAGATTTAATCAACATATTTAAGATCTCTCATTCTGAGATTGCTGGAGCCTCGTTATGAGATGATGTCACTTCCGTACAGACGGTTTTCCTTATGTTTAAGGGATTTTATGATCTCACTGGACTGGCAGGTCATTGTGCTTTCGGTCACGTTTATAAAATAGAAACGATGTGCCAACATAGTGAGATTTACTTA